>NC_133347.1:8047337-8147337 GCF_030506205.2 Paramisgurnus dabryanus
GAAAAGGGAGTCGGGCAGAGTACCAAAACACACATGTAGCCAATCAGCAGTAAGGGACATGTCTACTAACCAACATCGTTGCCTGGGTTGCGTATGTGTGGGGCGGGTCTATCAAAAGAAGGTCCAGATTCTATTAGGGTAGGGGCATGTTTGTTTTGGTGATTTCGAATGTCAACATTGGCTTTCAGAGATCATGCACCCCGCCTTTAAACCCAACAGTGATCTGCATGTATCATAAATTCATAAACATTATCTAGAAGGTTTTACCTGTAGTCCTGTGCTCTGCTCTGGGGCTCCGTGTATGAGGTGAAGGGTTGGATTTAGCTCTGGCACCTGAAGAGGATGAGGAGGAACTAAGTGGGGCACTGTGAGGAGGGCTTGACCTTTGGGCAGACCCTCTTATGGGGGTACCATTACTTGGAGACAGCCGAGATGAACCAGAACCAGCTGGAGAACCAGCAGCAGGAGTCGTACCAGGGCTTCTGGGAGATTTCTTTCCATCAGAGGCAAGACTACAGAAACAAGACAATTTTTTAATTTTTTAAAATATGCAAGAACCAGTGCTGTCTGGCATTAATAGTGTCCGACATAAGGACATTATTACAGGCTTAAACCATTTTTTTTATCAAGAGGCATTCATGAACAAGCTATTCGGGCTGGGCGATAATGAATAAAATTCATATCTTGGTAATTTTGGGTTGAGTGGCAGTATACAATAAATAACCCTGTATTTGGGTGGAATAAAGTGGAATAAATGTTTTCATGCAGTCAAAGCCTCATGTGAGATGTCAATTAAATTTATTGAAACAGCATATGATGACAATAAAATTCAAAGAAATATGTCCAACATGCAAGCTGGCTGGAAAGCTTACATCTGACCTCAGTATACATTTTTGGCATAGCATCTGTTGCAAAAAAAAAAAAGGAGGGTCACATTAGACCATACTGATATAGACAGTATCCCAGTAAACCGTTAGGAAAAAATATCAATATATTACCAAAATTCGATATACCTCCCAAGTTATAAAATATTTTAAATACCCCTCATTTAAACAATTTAAAGATTTTGTGCTGCTGTCAGGTCAGGAAAGTGCGCCGATGACAGGAATAAGCCAAATGAATCCAGTTAAACTTTTCGCTGCTGGATAAGCCAACTCAAAGACCACATATCTGGAGGTTAAGGATCTTTAAATGCTGAACAGGCAGGAATGCACGAGGGGAATCTAACTCACTGCTTCAACAAATGCCACAGGGAGGCTCGAATGTCACACTGGAGGAAAAGATCTTCTTGGCAACGTGCCTGACCCACAGCACAGAAAACAGACTGCACAAAGAGCCTGTGTGTGTGTGTGTGTGTTTATATATGCCATCTACAGGAGACCGAACTGGGCATATAGAAACAGAAATATTGATTCTGGCTCCTCTTCACAGAGCACCCAATAATAATGGCAAACAGGAAGAGTGTGGGATATCTTGTTTAAAGACATATCCTGTATAATGTTGATTTCCGGTGACTTGCAGACAAGCAGAGAGTTAATGAAAGATGAGTGCATAAGTCTACTTCATGAAACTTTATCAAACTGCATAAGGAGACGTGCAACAAGCGAACAACTTGCTCTGGCTTTACAAGCTCCAGACTGCAACCTGCAACCAGAATTTGCATTTCTAACTAGGACTAGGGTTGCAACAACTATATAATAATAATAATAATAATACCTTACATTTATATAGCGCTTTTCTCAGTACTCAAAGCGCTTTACATATGAACGGGGGAATCTCCTCAACCACCACCAATGTGCAGCATCCACCTGGATGATGCGATGGCAGCCATATTGCGCCAGAACGCTCACCACACACCAGCTTATTAGTGGAGAGGAGACAGAGTGATATAGCCAATTAGTATGAGGGATGATTAGTAGGACAATGGGCAAGTTTGGCCAGGATGCCGGGGCACACCCCTACTCTTTTTCGAAGGACATCCTGGGATTTTTAATGACCACAGAGAGTCAAGACCTCGGTTTAACGTCTCATCCGAAGGACGGTGCTTTTTTGACAGTATAGTGTCCCCATCACTATACTGGGGTGTTAGTACCCACACAGACCACAGGGTGAGCACCCCCTGCTGGTCTCACTAACACCACTACCAGCAGCAACCTGGTTTTTCCCAAGTGGTCTCCCATCCAAGTACTGACCAGGCTCAGCCCTGCTTAGCTTCAGTGGGTAAGCTGTCTTGGGCTACAGGGTGATATGGCTGCTGGCTATATGATAAATCGATAATCAGTGTTGGGGAAAGTTACTTTTAAAAGTAATGCATTACAATATTAAGTTACTCCCCAAAAAAGTAACATTGCGTTACTTAGATACTTTTCATGGAAAGTAATGCTTATGTTACTTTTAAGTTACTTTTGGGTTACTTTTTCTTACTTTGCAGGTGTTTTTTCTAGGGATGCACCGAAATGAAAATTCTTGGCCGAAACCGAAAATGAGGAAACCAAGGCCGAAAAACCGAAACACCGAAATAAATTATTATGCCAATTATTAGTACAAATCCATTTATGGCTATCACTGTGTACTAACTTTACTAGGGGTGTATGATAGATCACAAAACTCACGGTTCAGATCACATTACAGTTTTTGAGGCACGGATCGGATTATTTTTCAGATCAGAAAAAAGGGGGTGGGGAAAATCTAATAACAAATAAAGAAATTACAAACATTTATAAAAAAGAACAAAGCTACACATTAATAAGGGCTAACATTAGCATATTAACATTAGGAGAAATATCTGCATTTTGGTTCTGCAAAAAAGTCCTCCGATGATGTAATATGACGATTTTTGCATCATCGGAGGACTTTTTTGCAGAACCAAAATGCAGATATCTCTCCTCTCAGGGGGAAATGATGAAGGGAAACATGGTCATTCAGTAATACTGCCGGGTTTCTACAGATACAAAGCTGAATGCTAAATCGGTGAAGTATCCCTTTAAGACATAAACAAATGTTTTTATTAGAAAAATAATACTTTGGAGATAATTTTGTTTATATGTGCCCTGTCAATAACAGAAAGATTTTACGTTCGCTTGTTTGCGTCTCACTCGTGTGTCTCACTCGTGTGTGCACTGTTGTGTGCACACACAGAGAACGAAGGCGAATCCCAAACAGCGCAGCATAAAAACGTTACGTTGTTTTTCATTGCTTTATTCGGCACATGTATGTTAATGGACTATACAGTATGAGACACATTTGCGCGACTCTCTCTAAAGTTTACACATCAAGAGTTCTGATCTTTCAAGGGCGTACTCACTGTGATGATCACGTCTGGACCGGACACAACCGCATGTGCCTCTGTGCGTACTTTAGCGCCTTTTTGCGGTTAAATACATCCATGCATGCATCCATGTACATGTTGCTTCAGACAAGCACGTGCAGGTCGCGGTTTCTGTTTGCGTCATCACAACATTTCGGCCGTATTGTTTATGTGATAAAAGTATTTCGGCCGAAAGCCGAAAATGCTCTTTTGGGCTATTTTCGGCCGAAAATTTTCGGTGGCCGAATATTCGGTGCATCCCTAGTTTTTTCATGACTAAAAAGTTCTGTATTCAGAAATTGCATATTTCCATTGCAAAAATGTCAAGCTCTGGTCTGAAATCTTCATGAACGGCTGAAACTGTTCACGCATAGAGTGTGTAATTCTACGTTAATACGTTCAGTTTAATGCAGTACATTAATTAAATAAATTAAACTGAAAAGTAACTCGCATTACTTAAAAAAAAAAGTAACTCAAATATTAATGTGTGCATTTATAAAGTAATGCGTTACTTTACTCATTACTTCAGAAAAGTAATATTATTACATAATAGGGGTGTCCTCGACTAAGGATTTACATATTCGAATCAGAAATGTCGAATCTTTCTATAGTCGACCGATAGTCGAATCATCTATGTTTGTGTGCGTGGGTTGGGAGGGGGCCAGACCAGGTACAAATTGGTAACTTTTATTTTCTTTCACAAGCAGCACACACAAACAACTAGGGCCCTATAAAATCCGTTTTATTTTTTCCCAAATTCCGTTTTATTTCTTCCCAAATTCCGTTTTCTCCGTTTTAATTTTTGCAAATTCCGTTTTATCCGTTTTAAATTTTGGCAATTATATTTTTTACCTTTTACTTTTATTTTAGTCATTAAAATAGTGTGCCTTTAATGTTTATGATTAAAATGTAAATGATTTGGGGGAAATCTGGATAACAGGATTACTTAATGACTATAAAAGATGCATTTACACACGCACATGCACATGCACACGCGCACACACACAACTCAATTCAATGCATTGCATTGCATTGTTTAGTGTTTTTGCAGGAGGCTACAACAAGGTGTCAAAGCAGTGGTGCCTTCAGAAGTGCCTTAAACACATCAATCCAGCGGAATATTTTATACACAATCGCTTGAAATGCATATAACTTTACAAAAATACACAGGATAGTGAATTAGGACAGAATGAGCACGCAGCTCTTTGCACGTGCGAGCGAAAGAGAGACAGAAAGCGGCGCCATGATGCAGGTGATTATATTTTAAATGCGAGGGATAGTTAGTTTGCCTCAGCTCGCTTGAAATGCATAAAACTGAACAAATACATGAGGATTTGTGTTCGCACTTTGGACAGATGCGTGAGCGCGTGCACGTGAGAGAGGTACAGTGAGACAGACGTGGATGAGAGAGTGCATGTGTCTTTGCGCTCACCGTGAACAGAGTGTTGACAAAACTTCCAAAATAACAGTTCTCCGGTCACAAAAAGTCATGTGAGACCTGCTCGGAACTAAGTGCTTAGCGTCGAATTTCTTAATTTTTTCGCTGACGAAAGCAGAGTCGTGGAGAGCCGCTTCGCCATGGTTTCAGTGTTTTGGAGGGGGTCTGAAACGACGGGAGGGGGCGTGTCGCCCAGATTTAGTTCCCCCGGTCTGCATTTCCCCCAGACATACGTTCGTCTCCCACACAAAAACATAATTTTATTCAAAATAAGTAAAATTCCGCGTTAATACTAGATTCCGTGTTAATTAGCCAATTCCGCGATTCCGTCCGCGATTCCGTGATCGCGGAAATTAAAGGGCCCTAAACAACTTTCTGATAAAGTGACCAAAACTGTCTTTCAAGTAATAAATGAAGACAAAACTGACGATGCATTTATATATATTTTTTTAAGGTAAAATGTAAGGCAACATTTGTTTAATTATTCCTCATAACATTTTAAAGCCACGATCTACAGAACATCACACAAAAATACATTTTGATAACTAAACCTAAAAAAATAACAAAGGTGATCCTGCCCTGGAAACTCCGGCTACAATTAAGTGTTTTTATTTAATTTGGAGATAGTGCGTCAAAGCAGTCATGACCAAAAAAACCAGACAAATGAGAAATGACAAATAATTTGTGATTGTGACTGTAAGTGATAAAAACTAATCTTTATTTACAATTCATTAAACGTTAATTTATAACAAGAAAAACACTGAAATTAATTTTTTTTTGATTTTATAGACAATACGCGTTATTATTTAGCACAGAAATACCTGCTTGCTTGCTTTGACTTTGATCATCTCTGTATTCACTTTAGATACAGAAAGACCGGATGATATTATTTATTTCAGGAATCTCTTTGCTATCATTTGAAAGTGATCACCGACCGACCATATTATTAAATCACAAGAAAGACATTCGTGTCAGGCAGAAATAGGTTCGGTGCAGATTTCCGTTTCATCACCGAAATAAAAAAAACGGCTTACCTGTTTTGTAGTTTAACTTTTGACAAGATAACACCTCTGTTTTAAATACATTTTAAAAACTTATACTCGTCGAAAAACATCCGTTTTTTAATGTTTAGTTTGATGAACTCCTAAATATGAGACGCAGAGCTCCTAGCCCGTTCGGCTAAATTACATGCGCAAACATGGCCAGCACGCAATAGCGCAACATCGATACAACGAAAAGCTATCCAAAATTTACATACTTAAATTAGATCAGAATTTACGTTTATAATAAATAATTGTTTTTAATAAAATAAGGTCAGAAGTAACAAAGTGCAGAAGAAATATGCAAAATGCCTCAAGTGCACGGAAACAAAACACAAGCCAAATAGTTAAATCAGATAACCCAAAGTGATTTATAAATAAAATAATATATAGAAATTATTAAAAGAACGAAAGGCATAATATAATTTGCCAGCTTTGTCTTTTAAATGTAGAAACAAAGAGGCAATGGTTTATTAACATAGAAACCTCTTATGGACGTGTAGCCCAGTCACAGGGGTTGTTGGATTTATAAACGCATTTTAAAAATATTTATTGAAAGCTGCTACTTCACATATTATTTGTAGCATTATCATAATATGCAGTATATTAATATATTGTGAGAAAGCTGTTAGAAGTATTCCCTGTAGTGTCAACCCCGGTTCTAAATATCTTTAACTCATCGCTAGAAATAGGATACGTTCCAACAGCTTTCAAACTAGCAGTTATTAAACCGCTGATTAAAAAACCACAGCTTGACCAAGGAGAACTTAATAACTTTAGACCAATCTCAAATCTCCCTTTTCTTTCGAAAATATTAGAAAAGGTAGTGGCAAGCCAGTTACGCACATTCTTGACAAATAATAGTACATATGAAAAGTTCCAATCAGGATTCAGGCCCCACCATAGCACAGAGACAGCGTTGCTTAGAGTTACAAATGACCTCCTATTAACATCCGATCGTGGTGAAATCTCAATTCTTATATTACTAGACCTTAGTGCAGCATTTGACACAATAGACCACAGAATCCTACTCAATAGACTAGAAAACTATGTTGGTATCAGTGGTCAGGCGCTAGCCTGGTTTAGGTCATATCTAACCAATCGCTATCACTTTGTTTATGTAAATGAGGAAGAGTCATATCACTCCCTGGTTAAATACGGTGTACTGCAGGGATCAGTTTTAGGTCCTATCCTGTTCTCGTTATACACGTTACCCCTAGGAGACATTATCAGGAAACATAACATAAGTTTTCACTGCTATGCGGATGATACCCAGCTTTACATCTCCTCGCATCCCAGCGAAACACACACGTTTTCTAAGCTAAAAGACTGCATTAGCGATGTTAGTGACTGGATGGCACATAACTTTCTTAAGCTCAACTCCAATAAGACAGAGGTACTTATTATTGAACCAAATCGCTACAAACATAATATGTCAGATTACAAATTGCACATAGATGGCTGTACTGTGGTGCCATCTTCCACGGTTAGGAACTTAGGTGTGATGTTCGACAGCAACTTATCCTTTGATAGTCATATCGCCAACGTCTGCCGCACAGCATTCTTCCATCTTAGAAATATCTCAAAAATACGCCATATGCTGTCTACATCTGACGCAGAGAAGCTTATTCATGCTTTTATGACCTCTAGAATAGACTATTGTAACTCGCTACTCGGGGGATGCCATTCAAATCAGGTCAACAAGCTTCAGCTAGTTCAAAACGCTTCTGCAAGGGTACTTACTCGATCTAAGAAGTATGACCACATAAGCCCAATTCTGGCATCTTTACACTGGCTCCCAGTTAAATATCGCATCCAATTTAAAATATCACTAATCACCTACAAAGCTTTAAATGGCTTAGCACCCTCATATCTTAGAGAATTACTATCAGAATACAATCCATCACGCACACTACGGTCGCAAAATTCAGGCCTATTGATTATCCCTAGACTATCAAAAGTGTCTAAAAGTGGAAGATCCTTTTCCTACTTAGCCCCTAAGCTCTGGAATGATTTACCAACCGATGTCCGAGAATCAGACACAGTCGATCATTTTAAAGCTAGACTTAAAACTTTTCTCTTTTACAAAGCATTCGCATAATTTGTCTAGTAAAGGTTCTTAACTCGCAATAGTTATTTTCACGGAACAAAGCACTCACGGTCATAACACAGACCAACCAAATAAATAAATAAAAACCTTTTCTGCATGAACACTTAAAATGAATTGCATTAAATAGTTTGCCACCGTTTGCCACTGAACCTGCATTAACGACGACAGTGGGGCTTCCGGCCTTAGTCAAACGGTTTGGCACGTATGGTCGGGTTGCGATTTTGGTGCTTTCGTGTGTCGTGTGAATAGTATGCCATACAGACCCGTTTGCCACTGAACCTGCATTAACGACGACAGTGGGGCCTCCAGCCTTAGTCAAACGGGTTGGCACGTATGGTCGGGTTGCGATTTTGGCGCTATCGTAAGTCTTATGAATAGTATGCCATACAGACCCGTTTGCCACTGAACCTGCATTAACGACGACAGTGGGGCCTCCAGCCTTAGTCAAACGGGTTGGTATGTATGGTCGGGTTGCGTTTTTCGCGCTTTCGTGTGTCTTGTGAATAGTATGCCATACAGACCCGTTTGCCACTGAACCTGCATTAACGACGACAGTGGGGCCTCCAGCCTTAGTCAAACGGGTTGGCACGTATGGTCGGGTTGCGATTTTGGCGCTATCGTAAGTCTTATGAATAGTATGCCATACAGACCCGTTTGCCACTGAACCTGCATTAACGACGACAGTGGGGCTTCCGGCCTTAGTCAAACGGGTTAACACGTATGGTCGGGTTGCGATGTTTTTGGCGTTTTCTCCTGGTCCTGTAAATGGTATACAATATAGACTCGTTTGCCACTGAACCTGCATTAACGACGACAGTGGGGCTTTAGGCCTTAGTCAAACGGGTCGTCAGGTTTCATTTTCTCTTAAAGATCGGAAGGTGACCCTTATTTACCATATATACCCTCGCATTGGGTCCCCAATTTGCTAAATCCTCAACTGTGGATAACATAATTATGCCGCAATATTTAGTCTGTCTGGAACTAAGCTGAGTTAAACCACATCACTGTGTGACACTTCAATACATATGAACGGCCGCTACGCTAATACGATTTTGTTTTTCTCTCCCTGTCTCGTCCTCGACCCGGTCCCGGTGGATGTGAAAGTCGGCACACCTCTGATCTACTGGCTGTCCTTCAACGTTATGCCCAGCTGATACCTGACCAACGATCACCGGCAGAACCGCTTAATCTCCGCTAAATCTCCATTTCCGTTCTCCCAAGGGTTTTTCCCTCCTAGGACTTATTTTTCCTCGGATAAAAGCCCGGGGTTTTTTTTCTCCTAGGGGGTTTTTCACCCCGGGGAGGCAGCCTTTTTGGGCTTTACCTAGCTTCCTCTTCTATACGTTGCTTTAGTAATACGTGCAATTATAATATTGAGTCATAGCCGCAGCAAATTTAACTGCTCATGCTATCATGTATTTTGTTGTGCTATCTGTCGTTTTCTGTGCTTTTCACTGCTTCTATTTATGTAAAGCTGCTTTGAAACAATTGACTTTTGTGAAAAGCGCTATATAAATAAAATTGAATTGAATTGAATTGAATATGTGAAATCAGATAATGTGTGCACCCATATACGGCCAAAATTGAATGATCCTCACTTCATAACACATCTGCGACGATTCGACTGTGAGATTGGTAGTCGAATCAGGCTTCTCCTATCGATGCATCGAACCTCGACTATTCGGAGTCACCCCTATTACATAATGCACGTTACTTGTAATGCGTTACCCCCAAAACTGTCGATAATAATAATTATTATTAAAAGAGTGTTCAACAACTTTCTTTATTGATTAGTGTGGTCTGTGATATTACTAGCTAGGGGTGTAAATTGGACAGTTAACTCTTTCCCCGCCATTGACGAGTTATCTCGTCAATCTGCAATACCGCTATTATCCACCAGGAACTTATAAAAACCGGAAATATTGCCCTAGGGCAAACAGCTGTATGTCCGTGTATGTTTTAAAGATCGCTCTGCATCTGATCTCTATCAAAAGTCCTTCACAAAAATGTAATTATCTCAGCTTTTTGCTCAAAATTTGGTGTTTTTGATGAAACCTACACATATTTGAGAGGTGATAAAAACAGAACACATGAAGGTAGGATGAAACGGATTTTTTTGTTTAAAAGCAGAGGGTATGTTCTTTTATTTCATATATTGTATGTTTATATATTTGAAAAGGAGCATTTTCTGAAAGGCATGGAAAAATGCTGGCGGGGAAAGTGTTCATTCCGAATCAATGCAATATCGATTTTCTCCGCCAGGGATGCGATTTTTGCCAATGCATTCAAAAACGGTTCGATCCGATTAATTTATCAATATTTTTATATTATGTGCCATGTTAGGTAGTTAAATTTTTACTTACAACTGCAACCAAAATATATAACATGAACATTTAATTAACCTCTCTGAAAATGGCACAATCTCTGTGCCGATTGAAACATTTACAACAACAAACTTAACAAACATACACTTTTTTAAATAATAAAAAAAAAAATGAATAATGAGGGGCAAAATGTCACATAAAATCATGCTTATGGAGGCAACAGTCAAAATCTTTCAGTATTTTGTGCCAAAATGTGGAATAGTGACAATCACTGAGGTAATTAATTAAAAATTGTAATTAAAATTTAAAAATAAATTATATGTAGTTGTTAAACTTAAGCAGTTGATCTGTCACACAACATCAGACCTAACAGTCAAACAACTGTTGCAGTGGTCTCTCTAACTCATCAGTTAAAAAAATTAACTGATCAACATGTAAAAGAGGACATGAGAGAGGACACTGCGTTTTGCATGGACAATATCACATGCAGTGCTAAACACATGCTTGTCTTCTGTCTCTTACGCTGTGTTTTGCTGCTACAACCGCTTTTGTTGCTACATCGGATTCACTTGCTAATGCTAACAGATGAAAAACACAAAAATGTACGCTTTGGTGGAAAGGAGGACATTGAGACTGTCAAAATAAAGGTACCTTAAATCGATTCTTTATGTGTGCCATCAATGCATAGGATCGTTACAAATAAAATCAATGTATCATTCCATATCAATGTATTGTTGCACCCCTATTACTACCCCACCACCCCATTGCAACAGCATGAGACGTGTCTTTCCCTTACTTTGCAAGTTCCTTGCAGCACAAAAAAAGCAGGCGTTACATGATGATGTAAGACAACCTGATGATTGACAGGACGATGGCAAAACTAATAGTCATTAGTAGAGATGCCCAAAACTCAATTTGGGAGAAAATAATAAAATACATCCTTAAAAAAAAGAAGAAGATTCTGAACAACTATTCACATCATGTAATGTAATCTGGTGTGCAGTGCCCCACCAGCAAGTTTATAGGAACTCCCTAACAGGTTTAACCGGCTCACCTGTGAATGGATTGGGCTGAGGCGCCCCCAAGTGTACTGTCTGTGTCCATGCTGCTCCTGTTAGAGCTGCGACTGCTGGATGCTTTCAGAGAACCGTTCCTCTTAAAACTGTCAGCAGTGAGATCAGAACCAGCGGAGAAAGTGTTTCTCTGGCCCTCAAGCAGGATCCTTTCTGAAGCTGTAGGCACATATGAAGATGATAAGAAATCCATTTTACACTCTGATGGAGATCAGATGATGTGTAAGGCCCTCTGGCTCTGTAAGTATCTGACCTTTCTTGCTTCCTGAGCTGGTAGAGTGTGGAGAAGAGAGGGGCGTGAGACCGGGTGAACGGTGAGATCTCTCTCCACCTCTGTTATCACATGCAGATCTGCCACTTAGCATCTCTTCAGGGGGACTGAACCGACCGTAGCCATTACTGTGGAGGAAAGGCACCAGAGTTCATTTTTTTATAAAGTCAAGCAATGCTAGTCCTGAAAGGGATAGTTCACCCAAAAATGAAAATTCTGTCATCATTTACTCACCCTCATGTGGTTACAAACCCGCACAAATTTCTTTGTTCTGATAAAGACGAAGGAAGATATTTAGAGAAATGTTTGTAACCAAACCGTTCGTGGACCCCATTCACTTCCATTGTAGGAAAAAAGAATACTATGGAAGTAAATGGGGTCCACGAACGATAATTTCTTAAAATATCTTCCTTTGTGTTCATCAGAACAAAGAAATAAAAACAGGTTTGTAACAACATGAGAGTGAGTAAATGATGACAGAATTTTCATTTTTGGGTGAACTATCCCTTGAAAGTTACTGTGACCTTTTAAGATCTGTTTTATGATACAATTAAGTCTAAATAATCAATTTTTCAGATGATAACTAGATGCCACTTGTAATAACAGTCCCTTATAACAGAGATTATGCGATCGCATGATTCAATGCACAATCAACCATATTTATGCGGAGGCCGGATTTTTTTAAATACGTCGCACTTTCGCCGTATACATTGCAGATCTGTGCTCGAAAAATATGCGGGGCTTGCATGACTTTATAATTCCAGCATTTTCTTAGCAAAAAGTCATGTATATCTTTGCAGAAAGTTGAAAATGTTGCATGTACTTCACACATGCGCAGCCATGTCCCCTGTAACGTAATTACGCGACGTGAACATCAATAAAAGCTACAAAAAGTTTTTGCAAGTTCAGACAGTTTTTGCAAGCTCCTGCAATTTTGGCAAGTTCACACAATTTCATTGCATTAAATTGCATAAATATCCCGCATATTCCATCGCATTTTTTAAGAAACGTGCTGCAAGATTAAAGGAATATTCCATTTTCTTAAAAGAAAAATCCAGATAATTTACTCACCAGCATGTCATCCGAAATGTTGATGTCTTTCTTTGTTCAGTCGAGAAGAAATTATGTTTTTTGAGGAAAACATTGCAGGATTTTTCTTATTTTAATGGACTTTAATAGAACCCAACATTTAATACTTAACTCAACACTTAACAGTTTTTTTCAACAGAGTTTCAAAGGACTATAAACGATCCCAAACCAGGCATAAGGGTCTTATCTAGCGAAACGATTGTCATTTTTGACAAGAAAAAAAAAAAATATGCACTTTTAAACCACAACTTCTCGTCTAGAAACGGTCGTGATGCAGCAGCGTGACCCCACGCAATACGTCATGAGGTCACGGAGGACGAACGCGAAACTCCGCCCCAGTGTTTACAAGTGTGTTGAAAGAGGACCGTTCCTACGTTGTTGTATGTCAACTGATACTAATTAATGTCTTTGTGTCAGTTTATTGTTTACAATGGTCCGCAAATGTGTGTTTTATATATGTAACACGGGACCTCCCACGTCACTACACATTTACGTTAGGTCGCGCTTGACCGGACCTAGACAAAAAGTTGTGGTTTAAAAGTGCATATTTGTTATTTTTATTGTCAAAAATGACAATCGTTTCGCTAGATAAGACCCTTATGCCTCGTTTGGGATCGTTTAGAGTCCTTTGAAACTCTGTTGAAAAAAACTGTGTAGTGTTGAGTTAAGTATTAAATGTTGGGCTCTATTAAAGTCCATTAAAATGAGAAAAACCCTGCAATGTTTTCCTCAAAAAACATAATTTCTTCTCGACTGAACAAAGAAAGACATCAACATTTTGGATGACATGGTGGTGAGTAAATTATCTGGATTTTTCTTTTAAGAAAATGGAATATTCCTTTAAGAATTTTTTCCCGCAACATTCACAAAAAAAACTCTATATTTATTTGGAAGGACTGATATTATAAAGTCTTGTAACCACAATGTGGTATATTCTGTATATGTATCTGTATATGGTTATTAATATTGTTTGCCTAGTATGCTTTGTAGGAGCAAATTAACTGATATACTACTCAAAACGGTTAACAGGGTATGGATTAATACATAACAACAGCCCAACACTGCCACCATCAGGCTAATTCCCAGAATTTCGCTTGCATTTAGATTATAAACTAGCACATAAGCCACTGATAGAAAATGTCTAGATATAATAATAATAATAATAATAAAGACTTCAATAAATCAATATAAAAATTTACCTGAGCCCATTAAGACTTCTCTTGGATGCTGACTGGCTACTGCCACGAGAGGAAATGAAGTCATCCTCATAGGCCACTCCATCCAATGAGCTGGCAACAGAGCGGACAGCTGGAGAATTCTTACCTCCCCTCTCATCAAACACTACATGAAAGTAAAAATAAATAAAATATATGCTGTATATATATAAAAAATGCAATTCATTTAATATTGTACTCTTGTACATGGTTTAAAGTTTAGCATCGTCAAAAAAAGTTTTCACCTTTGCCGTAACTGTGCATGTTCTTGGTGAATATATTGATAACACTATTTGGGCTTCCCTTGGCAAGTTCCTCCCAAGGTCCATTGCTCTCTCGTACCAGACTGGATGGACTAAAAGGAAGATGCTTCTCGGCCTCTCTCTGAAAGCGTGAAATTGGGTCTAAACTGTCTCCATTCTGAAGGGCTCCATTGTATCCTGTGGTTCCCAGTCTGTGACTGGATTTGGGCAGTTCTTGAAGATCTTTGTCATCTTCTGACATGCTTCCTTCACTTAGGAGAGGACCTTCGCTGATAGAACCTCCACTGGAGTCTAAAGCAACCTCATGGGCATCAGGCTTTGGAGGAGAAGAGAACCTGTGCATGTTTCTAGCAGCAAGGCTGGAGGGTACATGTGTTGGGTAAGTTCTGTCCACAGGTTCTGTCTTCTCCCTAAAGGTGTGCAGATTGCCCACACCTGGTAGGGCATCTTCGTAGGTGCTTTGATCTGCAGCGAGCAGTCTTTGAATCCTCTCCATCAGGTCATCAGAACCTATTTGGTTCTCTCTGACTGGTGGGCTGACAGGGGTGGCCCAGCGGTTATCGGTTGGGATTGAAAGACCTGTGCCCATGTCCCTGGCACAGCCGTAGTTTATTCCAGTTCCGGCTAGTTTGCGTGCCTCACTCTCTATGCGGCTGGACAGAGAAGCAGCAGTGGCCTTGAGGGCCTCGATCCGGTTCATTTTTCGCCCTGTGTCTGAAGAGAACGCACTGGGTCCGGGTCTGGCCTCTCTTTCAGGTCGTAAAGGATCTGCATCATGTTCTAAAAGTTGAGAGAAGATGTCACCTGAGGGAGGCAATATTGGGTTGCTTCCCATTATTAGAGCAGGACTACGGTGGTCAGACTGGAGCCAGGATGGTCCGGCAAATCCCAACTCATTCCTAAAGAGAACGCACATGATAACAGATCATTATAAACTAATAATGACTATACAACAAAAAAACAAGACTTAGCAAAAATAATACTTCACATGCCATAAACAATAATAAACATTTGGAATTCACTAGGAGCTTCATGACTCCTCCATAACTGATCAGATTTAATTTAGCCTCTATTTAAAAGGTGTTTAAAACCTCCCAGTGTCCATGAGCTTGATGTGCACCAGATGCCACTGACTACATACACTTATAGGTGGCCATGGAAACCGCTGTGGGCAGGAAACAAACACTTCTTGCTAAGCATTGGGCCAAGCATTTAATCTATTCGTACAGAAATACTTGAAATACTTGAGAGATTCTTTCCGTGTAAGGTAATACAAATCACTTTTAGGCGATTGGAAACTTCATGAAGCTTTATCTTAAATAGATAAACGTCAAGTTACATTTAAAGGGGTCTGCTTTACCTGGACATTGGGGGCTGACGTTGCTCTGGAAGGGACAGATCGCTGCTGGAGGTGGTGCTCTGAGGTCGATCTTGTCTTTTGTTTTCTTTATCAGACTCTCCGGATGGCTGGTACGCTGGTCTCTGCTGCAACAGCACAACACAAGCAACACTAAAACAACTGGTTGATCTGTATTGGTTTTTAACAGCCAATGGCAATATCTAATAATATACAGATCATTTAACAACACTGAATTATGTCATAAGATGTACAAGAAAACACTTATGCCCCGTGTCCACCAAAGCGTTTTTCCTGAGGCCAGCATATTTTTCAATTGTTAAAAAAAGTCGCCATCCGGCGAGGTGCTGAGTGTTTATTCAAAATTCCACAGCGCTGAGAAGTCAGCATTTTTACCTGTTGCTAAAAACTTTAGGTGAAATGTTGAGCTTGTCAATGTTGTCCAATCACAGTAAAGAAAGGGTGGGACAAATACCACACCAACCAACCGGCACATCGCGCAACGACTGATAAACAAGAAAGAAGTACCACAGCAACCAAAGCGCTCAACTGAAGAAAAGCTGGCAAGCACCCACAACTGCTATTTTTAGAAGAGCGGCTGACATTTCAGCAGCGTTAGGACGCTTTAGTGGACACAGGGCCTTAAACACAAAATCTGTACCACCCAATGATAAAGCTATTTGTAGGTGAAAGCTAACAATTCTTTTAATAAGCCAAATGGGCAAAGCAGATCATCCTTAAAAGATGGGTAAGTGCTATTGATATGGATGGGGGAAATCACAAGGTCAATATGGCCACTCTAGTCCTGCCTTCCGGTAAAAAGAGCCAATTGTTAACCGTTAAAAAAATGACATCCTCTGGTAAAGGGACTGTGCGCATGCACAATATCTGCATCGTTGCAAACATGGCGGTGCAGTGACACAACTTCATTTAGTGTTTTTACTTAAATCATCTTACCTGTGGGCTAATGTTTGAAGCAGCAGCAGCCTTAATTTCTTCATTAAGTTGAGTCTGTTCCAGCAGAAGTTTGGTGTATGTTTCTTGAAGTCGTTTCTTTATCGGCCCTTCGGGTCCCACAGGGCCCCTCGTTGGCCCCGCTCGCTGTCTCTTGTAGAGCTCTTGCAGCCGTTTATTCCTATTCTCTTCCTCTTCCCTCTGGGCTCTCCTCTCCTCCGCTTGTCGCTTTTTGCGCTCTTCTTGTTTTTGAACGATATACATGCGCACCGCCTCCGCATCATAGTGCCGTTTCTTCTGCTTGGGCTGCTCAGGTTCCTCTACCTTCTTGGTTGTCTTGGCAGGACTGGCACTGCGGGAAACCCGGTTTGAGGCACGAACCCTGGAGTTGGGCACGGCTGCCCTGCTGCTCTCCTCTTCCAACTGGAGGTCATCTAGAATGCTTCGAATGTCAGCTGAGAGCAGGTCAGTTTGGGGAGATTTTTCTCTACCTCTCCCTGCTGATCTGGAGGGTAAGGCTGATCGCGAGGGTCCGGGTGCCTCTTCGGAAACTACATGATTGCGGGGTCTTTCTGTGCTTTTGGGCCTTAAACGTTGGTTCCGCTCCAGGCGAGGATCAGAGGTGGAGCGAGGGACAGGGCCTGCAGGATACGATAAGATGGTGGAAAGAGTAGAGGGAGAAAGTAAGTATAAAAGAATAAACAAATACATATAAACAGCACAGCTGGATGGGTGATTCTCGCGAAATTAGACTTATGTATCAAAATAAGAAGCATACAGTTACAAACATCTCTTCATGTACTATTTTGCACATGATTTCAAATGACATCATACAAACCAATTTTGTTGTTTTTTCCACATTTAAGGGTGAAATTTTCATTACCGCAACGTGTCCATAACTGGATTTGGGTTCTTTGACATGGAAATATTTATAATTAAAAAAATCTAAAAAATAAAAAGCTTCAGTGCATGTTATCCTATAGACATTTACAGTAAAGAAACATGTGGTATTTGGTGATCATTGGTAAATGTAGAGACAATAATAAGAAATATAAATGTGTCCAAGACCAATTTTCTCATCCTCCGCAACAATTTTTAATCATTGTTTAAGCCCTCAAGAAACTAACATTAAAAAAAAAATTGTTGGAAAGGACAGAATTGACTGTGACACTCAAGATGGCTACCAGGTAAGCAGTTCTTATTTTTTCTCACTAAATAAAAGCTGAAATTTGGTTTGTCATAGTACCTAGACAACTTTTTAGTTCTCATTACCAGAACATGAGTTTGTAAATGCCTAAGCGAATATATTAAATTGAAAAAAATGGGTGGAGGAACATATGTAACCAGGGCTGCTATAAGAGGAGATTGTATTGTGCCTTATAGACGCACAACATTTGGACAATATGCACTATCAATCAAAGGATCAGAGATCTGGAACACGCTACCTGTTGATGTAAGAGAATGTCCGACCTATATTAGTTTTAAGAGCAATTTGAAGCTATGGCTAAATACAAATCAAATTTGTGAACACTGAGTGATTAGAGGAATATATTTATTTATTTATATAGAATAGCAATTCAATTCATGTGTATGTCTATGTATTCTATATCATGAGTCTGTCTATGAGGTTAGAGAGTATGTTTTGTTAATTGTGGTACTTCGTGGTATTTCGTGTTGTTAGTGTAAACAGGAGTTTGTGTTGTTTTCGTTCATTTTTGTGACGTCTGATTTATGTTAACTGATTCGCTCATTATTGTGATGTCTGACTTATGTTAATTCATAGTTAAATGTTTTGTTTTGTCTCATTAAGCATTGTTGGTGACCTGGTAAGGGACTACAGATGTAAAATAGCCTGGGGGCTAATTCTGGCATATTCATATGGCTGAAAAGCTATTATGTTTCTTAATATGTATTGTCCCTTTTAAATAAATAAAAAAAAAAATATATATATATATATTTAATGTAATATCATGTTGCGGTAATGATAATTTTTGATAATGATAATCTAAAAAAAAATGTAAATAATTCTATAGGAAATATTTTTTAAATCCTCAATAAATAATGGTTATACTAAGTACAGACCTTAATCGTATATGTGCAAAAAAAATTGGCTTCAAGGGCTTTTAAAAAAAAATCTGATGCTGGACAACTTCTAAGTCTGGATGTCGTGAGAATCACCCAGATGTGTGTCACCTTGTACCAAATTTTTGTGTCCGTCTTACTTTGCCGCAGTCACACTTGACTTTTTCGTTGCCCATATATAAGCGTAGGGGCTGACAATAAATTATTTTGAGCATTTTGGCCCAGTTTTCGTGTCTGGATCTCACTTGTTTTATATTTTTGAGTTATTGTTAGATCTATGCACCACCAGAAGTAGTATATCAATATGTGCAAGCTATCTTATCGACACAGTAATATTGTTTATACCCAAAGCATGTGTCTTCAACCAGTCAGATGTGCTAGATGTGTTTATTTATGGGAATTGATCTACCACTAATCTACCTAAAAAAAAACTGCAACCCCCTTAAGGTGACACATGGAAATATTAAGTTAACAACAAAGCGAGATTCTGTACAGCACAGTGTACCTAAAAATTAAATTTACCCCATATGTGTCAATCAATTTAAAAACATCACAGTCATCCAAACACTAAGCATTTGCACCATACAGCCTCTCTTCAGCGGTTGCTTGCATATAATGTTTAAATCAATGCAGCATCGAGCATTTCCGTCTCTGCAGTCCAATAAATCAGTACTAGAGTAACCGTATTATGCTGAGTCCTGCGTGTGAGAAAAACAACCAGGCTGGGGAAAAATCAGGTCGGCACTCGGCACACATTGTGCACAGACTCAAAAAGTCCCAGTCGAAAGCTATTCATTATGGTCACTAAGCTGCAAAGTTTACCAATGTAAATATGCTTCCTAAATCTTTGGGTATTAATAGACCTGACACTTAACACGACTACTGCAACACTATACTACAGCACAATGCAACACATGCGATATTTAATAATGTGGCATTAATCTAATCAAAGACATCATAAAAAACAGAAGGCAAAACATGAATCAGGTGACATTTATGGCTCAATAAACAACTCAAGATATTTAATAACGATGTTTGTGATTGGCCTGATCACTATAGTGACGGAGTGGAGCCTGTCTGAAATCTCTTCTCTCACCTGTTCTCGTCTGTCTCTCTGTGGACTGAGCCCGAGGCTCGCTGCGTACCCGTGGCGCAGGCCCAAGCATCATCTTCTCCAGCTTCTGCCCCTCTCGCCATGACGACGTGCTGATCACTATGGAGACAGATGCCTTGAGAATACAGTTGGTCTAAGAGTTCATTAATACTTTAACAAGAGTGATGAAGCCAGAGGGAAAACTATGACAAAAGGAACTTATAATGAACCATCAGAGTAGCTTTTAATCACATCAACACAGATTTTAAATGACATTGAAACTCCTGTTAAAAATAACATCCATTAGAGACAGTTTACATCCGATGACATCCATTACATAATTTAATGAAACTGATATTATGAAATCAAATTCATCCCTATTTGCTTTCAAAATAAATGTTCCTGGCCTGTTTGCATGATTCATCTGTGCATTTTAGTAAGAGAGGTTTGCGTTTATAATCTTTAATCAAAATGTAATAACTTTTTCAGCACTAAAATGACATTTCTGTGAAATAACTAATGTTGCATGCAAGGGGAAACATTTTCATTTTGGGTTTCCATCACACTGATTGTATTCGCATTTTGAAGTATTGCATAAAAATAGGGATGCACCGATACCACTGTTTTGGAATACGAGTACGAGTACTTGCATTTCAGTACTTGCCGCTACCGATACCGAGTACTTAATAAAAAAACATGATTTAAATTTACAGGTGACAGCTTTAGTAATATAATTTAACAAAAAATCAAAGGACTAGTTTTCCAGTTTGTTGTAAACTCTGCCTCTTTAGACAACACAAGAGGCATTAACCCCTTACAAGCCGCTTAAACATAGACATTTCTCAGACTGTGGTATCGATTCCAGGTATCGGGGGACTTTTAACGAGTACTTTAGAAAATGTGGTATCGAGGCCGATACCCGATACCAGTATCGGTATCGATGCATCCCTACATAAAAAAAACAAGTGATGGATACACCAAATAAAAAAAATCTTTTTTTTTAACACTAGCTTGAAGTGGTTTTTGAATGTGAAAAAGAGTAAATGCGAATAATGGGAGATGGAAATGCATTTGCTGAATAAATTTGGACGTAGCAACCATTAAACCCATGTTACTGATCGTCTAGCTCAGTTACCAATCTCACTATCCAATCATTGAAAAAATACAAAACTTAAAAAAATAGTGTTATAAGGCAGTGTTGTAGTCGAGACCACCTAAACCGAGACCAAGACTAAGACCATAGGGTGTCGAGATAAAGACGAGACCAAGACTATGAGGGGTTGAGACCAAGACAAGACAGAGACTAAAGACAGTCAAGACTGAGCCAAGACCATCAAAAAAGGGATGGAATTGCATCTTAAACATTGTGGCCTTTGTAATAATTTGTTGACAGATTTATTTTTGGACAATCTCCCATTTATCTTTTATCAGCACAACAGTAATAAAAGAAATCAAATAAGAAATACATCAGTAATTGCTTTTAAAGCCATTCATTCACATTAATGATGTTAACGCATACTGTAAATTAGTAAACCAGCAATTTAGTGTAATTCCCTCAGATGTGGTCTTGATCGGTCTTGAAATAAAATATAAAGACCACCAAGTCTGAGAGGAAGACAAGACCGAGTCCGAGAGCAAAGACAGTTGAAATCGAGACTAGACAAGACCATCAAAAAATGGGTTTGAGACTGATCTCGAGTACTACAACACTAGTATTAGGTTTCCATAAGAAGCATCTCATTATGGGGATACTGTAAATGCTGCATTTTAAAACTGTCCCGACTCCGACATTTTTTTTTATGAATTTACATTCATGCATTTAGCAGACGCTTAGTGCATTTCAAGGTATACATTTGTATTAGCATTTCAAGGTATACATTTGTATTAGCATGAGTATTCCCTGGGTTCAAACCCCTGACTTTTAGCGCAGCTAACACAATGCTCGACCACTGAGCTATATATGAAGAGTTTGGTTCCAAAACACAATAAACGCCATTTTAAAAAAAAAAGAGTTACCGCCAAAATCAGTATTGTATCAGCAGGTCCGGATTATCCATAGACGGGATTGGGCGAGTACCCTAAGGAACCAGGCAATGGGGGGCACCAAGGGCTCCAGAAATATCCATATTTAAAACTTTATTAATGTAAATAACTACCTTCCGGTAGCCCTGCCATCTTAGACTTCTCTGTTTTCAGGAGAGAGTATTAGCGTAGTGTACGCACTTTTCTTAGTGACGTATGACAAATTCGGAGGGCGGGGGCACAGAGCAGCAGCAGAGTTACCTCCGTAGGCTGCGTAAGCTCTCATCCTGAATGCGGATGCGACTTAGATGGTGGCGCTACCGGAAGGTAGTTATTTTAGTTTATAAAGTTTTAAATATGGATATTTCTACAACAACACCCTGCGGATTACCCTCAGAAGACCTTTGTTTATCCTCCTGGAGCCGTTTGGATTTATTTTGTGAAGGATGGACGCACTTTTTTTGGACTTGAAGGTCGTGGACCCCGTAACATTACATTTAATCAACTGAAAGATCTAAAACATTTTCTAAAATATCCGAAAATGTGTTTGTCTGAAAAACGGTGGACATATGCAACTCGGACAGCTTGGGGGTGAGTAAATCATGGGTTTAATATCATTTTTGGCCGAACTATCCCTTTAAAACACTGTACTCACATACAAAACAAAAATGAAAGTAAGAAGAGATTATTGACTCAGTCTGACCTGCTTATCACTTGATGCTAATACACAATGATGCTAATACCAGCAAATACTCATTTTAAACACACTTAACATGCACCCTCATGTTACTGTGGGGGCCATTTCTATGTCCATAAACCAGATATCTATTGCTATTATATTAGCCGGAAATTAAGTACAATAGTTTAACTTGCTCAGCAGAATTCTTTTGAGATCACACCCATCCCAAAAACTGATCTGAAAGCATTAATGATGCTGTAATTAAGTTTATGTAGTGCATAGTATGTTTCTGCCCTTATAAACTAGGTAAACAGCAAAAGATCAATTCTGAGGAAAACAAGTGGGGTGAGGTCAGATTTCACTTCTGTCCTTTTGCCTGCGAGGGTGCACATAGATGGCATGCGTGACATCTCTCATGCATTCGGCGAGGCCGTGAAAGCTTGAGCTGTGACGCATCAAGCATTCCTACGTTAGCCTGCTGCAGAAACCATCCCGTTAATCTGCATGCTAGAGATTTTAGACATTTCTGCGGTGACAAGTGACTCTGTGCTCATGGACAGAAGTTTATACGCAACTTTGAGCATCCTGCAGACAACAGATTCCTCCAAGTCTCGGTTTGCATCTGGACTTTATCCCAGTGTGTGTAACTTAAATAAAATTGACTCTTCTAAGTGCTTCATTTCAATATAATTTGTTTAAATAAGCTAGAGTTACAATAGTGTGAAGAGAGCAAGTGAGTAAAGGAGAACTTGGTTTTACCCGATTTAGCATGAGAATCCGGTGCTGAGGAAGATCTGTGCACTTTTCGTACAGGCTTGGATGGTTTCTTCTCCTTCACCCTTTCTTGCTCTGCAGGCCTCAGCTTTGGTTTGGTGCTGTCCACTGTGAAAAGATTGAAGGGAAAAATGAGGTCAAATTTAAAAACATAGGAACTGATGCAAACCGCGAATAAGAGTCAGAGCTAATATGATATCTCAAAACGAAGGCTGTGGCAATATGCCTGGAAACCATTTAGAAGCACAAAAGTCAGTGTTTCAAGTGCTTGTTGGAGCATACTGCAATGTGGTTATAAATTTGGGTGCACAAAACATTTATACTATTCCAGTAGAAATGCATCAAATTTGAGCTGCATTTATTGGTGGAGTGGGACAAAGCATCACTGCCACAATTCCTGCTTATTTATTTATTCACATTTAGACATCTAGACTCCATTATCCAAAATTTGTTTAAAGTAAACATTTTTATCAGTGTGTTTAATGAATTTCAAACTCATAACCACGGCATTCCAAGCACTGTTTTCATGCTTCCTCAATGCATAGTCTATTTTTATACGTGAATGTACGCGCACGTTCAAATGCACATACTTGAATGTATAGTTTATTTGACTTGCAATGCAATGCAAGCGTGGATAACACCAGGGACACACATGCTTATTTTCTCGTATTTGAGGCATGGTTTACAAATGCCCAGAGCTGTTTATTGGGCGCTACGAATGTCTATCAAATGCGTCTGTACGTAGCTCATAATGTACACTGGATTTAAAATATCCGGCTGTGCGTACACAGTATGCGCACTCTCTCATGAAGACAAAAATTGTGTCACACACACACTCAACGCAGAACTTCGCGTACACGTAAAAAATTGACTATACTTCGCAATTTAGATAGTCAAAACATATCAGCTAAGCCACATATGAACAATAACACACACCCGACAAATAAACATCCAATTGACAATACATGCAGTGTTACTTTGACAAAGATGGCAATATTAATTGATATTCAAAGCATTACTCGTTTAAAAAAAGACAACCAAATAGGTGTGAACGTTCAAAACGTTCTCATGTGCATGCGTACCTGTTAGATGTTGCGTCAGGTCTTTGTATATTTGTCGGTTTAAGTCCTCTTCTGCCCATACTTTCCCATTAGCTGTGCGGATTGTAGTCTCACTGGGGTTAAAGCCTAGACGACAACAGAAGAAAAACAGCAATGAGGTGCTGCTTACTCAAACAACCTCATAAAACATTTAGCTGATGCTTTTACCTCAAGTATCTTACAGTACATTTACGACAGGAACAGCCTGAGGTTAAGTGCCTTGCTCAAATTTACAATGCTGATAGCTCTAGTGAAGCCCCTTATATGCTATCTTACTTTATCGGCCCACTTTGACTATTAGCTATCCTAGATTTGCGATCCCCAAATTCACTTAACTAAAGTCAGCTTACCTTTATAAATGGGCGCTGGAGGAGCTTGGGCCACTTTCCGAACTTTTACAGTAGGTGCCGTGTAACCGTTTCCCGCTATTCCCACAGGCTGCTCCAGGTATCCCATTAGCCTATCTGACTTTTCTTCCAGACGTTCCCTCTGTCTGCGGATTATATCTTTCAGCTTATTCAGTTTCTCATCGGGCTGCCCCCGTCGCAGGTTCTCCAATCGGTGCGAGACCGAGCCCGGGCTAGATGCAGCGGAAGCGCGAGACGTCTCAGCATGCAAGTGTGTCTTGAATATGACCTCCGACCCCGTTGTGGCTAGATCTGGTTGGTGAATGGCGTTGAGGGCGGACAGATCATTGAGGTAGCGTACAGATGTGCTGTCTACAGCAGAGGAGTGTGTGCTGTCCAGATCTGCAATCTGCATGTCACGCTGATATACCAGTTGGCTTAAAGCGAGGTCTGGGTGAGAGACGCCCACCTCCGTTGGAAGCAAGAGGGCATCGGATTCAGAGTGGGTCTGGGGCGTTGGCAGTGGAGATGCTTCCCTATGTAAACAAGAAAAATTTTGTTTACACTGAAGAACCCTTGAGGGGATTTTCTAAGAAAAACTTCTCGACTGAAGACAGAATAAGGAGCTGATCACACCAAAAGCATTTATGGCAGTTGCAGGCGCCTTTTTTGAATAATATTCTATGGGCAGGGCGCGTTTGTGCGCTGTTTATGCGCGCCGAGCGCCTTGCGTTTTTTTGCCGCCTGCCGCGCATGCGTTTTTGAAGGAGCGCTGAGAGCGGAAAAAGCGCCCGACGTCATTTGCGTCTTTTCATTGTCCAATCTAATGAGGGGAGAGGTGGGCCTTACGTTGTGGTGAGGGAAGTTTACAGTTGCTTTGAAAAACCCTCTTTTTAAAGTTTCTGCTAATATGACAGTTAACAGCAAAAGAGCGCTCATGCTTCAATATTTGATTGACAAGACAGCTGACTCGGTGGTTGCTTAGCAATATAAAAAGCCGCGTCGCACTGCTCTTTTTTAAAAAAAGGCAGTGCGTCACGCCTTGTGTTTCCAAGCGTTTAAAGCGCGGTTGGTGTGATTAGCCCCTAAGAAAGCAGGACTGAAGGAGGAAGTGTCAAATACACATGGAAGCAGAAGTGATTGTTCCTTGTTTAGATGTCTTACTGGTTTAACCAGCTTAAACAGCGAGCTCATGCATAATCTATCAGTACAAAGCCTGAACTCATTGACTTCCGCATACTCCAAAGCCTGGAGTTCCTTCAACATTGGCATTTTTTTAATATAATAATTTATACTGTAATCACATAAGCAAATAATGAACCAGTGTTACAGAAACCACCTCTTTAAAATAAGGAGAGATGATCCAGTTCCTCCTACATGATGAATCATTTAGAAATATTTACCTGTATGAAGCGAGTGGTTCTCTGAACTCCACAGCGCCGGGTCTCTTGGTGTTGTTGTCCAGAGTGCTGTTCCTCAGGGGACTACGGGAACTTTTGTCTGGACTCCGCCGACTTCGTGTTTTGGACTTAGACCCACTTTCCTCCACATGACGCCCTTCTGTAGTATAAACATGAAATGTAAAACACTTTATAAATGCGACAGCTCTGTAATGAGTCACTATTTTACATTCAACACTGTATATTGATATTGGTGTGGTCAGATAGAAAATTTAAGGTACATTGAAAACACCAAGCTAAGAAAGAAAGTAATGTGCAGAGGCAAACCACTAGAGAATAGAGAGGATATGTCTTGCAAATTTTATCTGTGGGCAGGTCACTGTGTGATAAGATATTTCCATAAAACCATGCAGTGTTTTGTCCTTATTTGCATCATTAATAGCCGTGCTGACGTGACGACATATGTTCTTTATGCATGCTTTGTTTGTTGTTTGTATTTAATTAAAAATCCGGTCGTGGTGCGCCAACGTGACCCCACGCAATATGTCATGACGTCAAGAGGTCACAGAGGACGAACGCGAAACTCCGCCCCAGTGTTTACACGTGCTGAGAAAGAGGACCGTTCCTACGTTGTTGTATGTCAACTGATACTAGTTAATGTCTTTGTGTCAGTTTATTGTTTACAATGGTCCGCAAATGTGCGTTTTATATATGTAACACGTGACCTCCCTACGTCACTACGCATTTACGTTAGGTCGTGCTGGACCGAATTTAGACGAGAAGTTGTGCTTTAAAAGTGTATATTTGTTATTTTTATTGTCAAAAATGACAATCGTTTTGCTAGATAAGACCCTTATGCCTCGTTTGGGATTGTCTATAGTCTTTTGAAACTCTGTTGAAAAAAACTGTTACGTGTTGAGTTACGTGTTAATTGTTGGTGTCTATTAAAGTCCATTAAAATGAGAAAAATCCTGCAATGTTTTCCTCAAAAAACATAATTTCTTCTCGACTGAACAAAGAAAGACATCAACATTTTGGATGACATTGTTGTGAGTAAATTATCTGGATTTTTCTTTAAAAAAAAAATGAATATTCTTTAAAGGCTGGGCGATTTGGCAAAACATTTAATCTAGATCTTTTTTCAAAACCAATTTGATTCACGGTTCGATTTTTTTACTAGTCAACTTTAAACATTACTACAACATAGGGTGTCACGATTTCGATTTTAAATCGAAATCAATCGAAATTAAGTCACAACCTCGAACATTTCGATTTAAAAAATTGAATCGTCTGTGCATTGAAGCATCTATGCCAGGACCGGTCAGTTCTCTGAACTGAGATCTGTTGAAGTTTCACAACAACTTATTTCAGTTGCTTATGAGTTATGAAAACAGCATTTAAACATGACTTATTGGGCTATAGACTTACAATCCTGTCTGATGGTAATAAAAGTGTGTTTATAAGGTGCAAAGTACTGAAAGGAATGTTCATCCGACAGGATGTTTCGTTTTATCAGGTATGTGTGACGCGTGTACCATATTTTTCCACTGGCAGCACGACTAACATGGCAGGGCATCTCCGGGTTCAAGGTCTGATATTATATTTCATAAAAGTTTAGTATAAAAATGGCATAGCTTTTTAGTGCTTTCAATTTTTTTTGTAAAAATCGAGAATTGAATCGTGACTTCAGAATCGAAAATGTAATCAAATCGAGGATTTGGAGAATCATGACACCCCTACTACAACAATACTGCAGTAACATTAGCTTTCCAATAACAATCTTTTTATAAGATGCAAGAACATTGCGGGAATGCGCAAGAAGACAATTTTTTGCTTAGCTTTGAATCCACTTAAAACGTTGATTTTTAAACAAAGTCCTCTAAGTGAACGCAAGATGAATTGGATAAATGAAGGCATGAGAAACGACAGTGGATCAAATTCAAACTTGTGTCCCTTATCCACCTGAATACCTGAATGTGGTAGTGACATGGATTACAGCACCCCCTTATGTGTGGTTCAGTTTCTTCATTTTACATTCTGACCTTCATCCTTTGCAATGTTTTTAGTTGTATCTTTAGTGATTTTGTACCCATTTACTATGTTTTCTTGTCCAAAGTGATTTTTTATAAGACGTGGAGGTTTCTGCCAAAAAAGCTTGCATGCACTTAGAGGGTTTTGCAGCAAAAGACTAATTTCTTAAATACCAATTAAATAAATAAAGTGACATTTGTGAAAATAAGGCATTATAATTACTGACTAATAACCTTTTCATTTCCATTAAAAAGTGAAACTACTGAACCTAAACATCAAAAATGCTAATTTACCAGAAAACACATCAGACACACTTAGAAAGTTTTTCATCTGAACTCCTCATATGTTTCTCTCACCTCTGCGACTTATTTTCCGACTGCCACTACCAGATGTTTTCTTTGTTTCCTGCACCGAATCCAGTAGCACTCCTGTACCTGGTGCTGCCTCCAGACGATTCTCAATGTGCCTTAACTGTGACAAGACCACACTCATGGGATTAATGTTACATATCTACCAAACCTAGAGGGTGATTATGAATCTATAAATAGTCGTGGATTTATTGAGTCCTTGTCATATCTGAAGTTATCATTCTTTTCTATCATAAAATTACCCAAACCTGAAAAACAGGTTGAGAAATACTTACTGCAGCTTTGGTCTGGTTCAGAGTATTCCATGCATTTGATATCTCTGCTAAGAGACAAACATTAACATTAACAAATATTTACGCAGCTTACATAAGGCGCTCATGTTTAGATTTAAGTATAAAGTGTGCGGTCACACCAACCTCTTCTGTTGTCTTGCCCAGTGAGGGTAGGCTGGGAAGAGACGCCCGCTGCCGACCCTGCCTCACTACGGAAGCGAGTCCACATCGCTATGCCAACCTGGGAAAAGGAATACAGACCACGTTAGAGACCCAATTATCTCGTCAACATCTGCTGTCAGACATTGTTTCCTTTGGCAGTAGCTTGTTGCTTGGATTTTAACCTCTCACGTAGTACTCAATCACATGCTTCTTCCATTCGCAGTACACAGTGGATCCTGCTTATTTTGATGGAGGGATTTGACCATATGTCAAGTTTAACCAATGTTTAGATTAGCTGATTTGCACAGAATCTGAATTCCTGTTATTCACGGTCCACACTCTCCTGCCCACTTATGTGCTTGTTTATTAGGTATGTTGACTAATCTGATAACACTTTAAGTGAGGGCTATGAATAAAGCCCAGGCATAGGCCTCTGGGTCATTTCATTTGCTGGTTCTCCAAAACTAGGATTCGTGCAATGACAAAGAATTATGTTTTTGTTGAATCGCAGACATGTGACGGTCACAGAGCTTTTTAAGACGTACCGATGACCCTGTCTTAAGCACTACCATTATAACACTGTGTCCCTGTCCTTGTATATCTCTAGCGATACCGAGATTCAATAGCCTATTCGAGGGTAAATAAAGCACTTTGTGGAGAAAGTCACGTTGACAAATGCAAAAACCATTCCAAAGGGACACTGAACTCACTCCCACTGCTCAACCCTTATGAGTTATATTGATTAATAATGCATGCCTAGGATATACCTCTGAGCTTTGCATTTATATTTAATTGTGAGTGAATTACAGATCTATGCTGGAAAGCATAGGTGAAGAGTCATTAAAACAGGTAAGACCACTTTTCAAGAGAGAGAAACATCTGTCTGGTATGAGGAAAACAACAAAACAAACAATCCAGATGAACTACTAATGTTTTGTGTGATGCTTTAATAAAACCTTCTTTGTTTTATGACTTAGCTATTGCTCAATGCCTTACAAAAGGTCTAATTAAGTGTAATGTTTAGTAAGTCATGTTTTACATCTTTCACATTCCACAATGGCTTACTCATAACCACGGCCACTAGGAATCTGTGGTAGTGTTGTACTATATTTTCCATAGTGAAATCGACACAATTTCATTTCAAAATTCCATACTTTTCCAGACTCAAATTTCCAGACTTCCCCACAGATTTTTCCAACCATATTTAACTTCTGATAAATTGTTTTAAAATTCAACTGCTTACAAGTATGTTACATTCTTAACATTTAGTATTGGTGTTTTTGCCTTTTATTAGGATAGGAAAGTAGCTAGACAGGAAGTGAGGTGGGCAATGTGACCCGCAATGTGATTCAGGCATAATTAACTTTTTTATTTTGGGGGGGCATTTGTTTAACTATTTTCCTGCCATTGACAAGTTTTCTCATCAATTAACATAAACCACTTCCCTCCAAATGATGAGTTTTTACGACAATCCATATTTCTGCTCCCTTTTTACCATCTTATAAAACACTAAAGCTTCCACTGATCCAAAAACATTAAAAAATGTGTATGGTTTGAACATTATTCTGAATTCAAAAGTCCTTTACAAAAATGAAATTATCTCAGCTTTTTGCTCAAAATTTGGTATTATTGAAGAAACCTACCCATGTTTGAGAGGTGATAAAAGACAACAAATAAAGATAGGATGAAAGATGAAATTCTTTTTTTTTTGAAAGTAGAGAGTCCGTTCTTTCATTTGATAAAGTGTATGTTTATATATTTTTAAAAAATTCTGAAAGGCCTTAATCTTTTGTAAAAATCATTAAAAAAAATGCTGGTGCTGCAGCTGGCTGAAAGCTTTTAAAAAAAGAAGAAAAAAAAACTGGCTGGGAAAGGGTTAATGACAAAAAATCTGAAAACATAATGACATAAGCCATATTTTATCACTTACTGTAACTGATATTTTAGTATCACTAATGAGAAAGTGTAGAGATCGGTTAGAAAAACATTCTGGGTCACTAAAGACCCAAATATGTAATGATGATTTTCGAAACATTTATGCACTTAAGGGTTCATCTAAATTTAAGAGTGTAATTACCACAGCTATTAAGTAAAATACTGCATGGCAGATAACTGGAAGTCCGTACATTTCTTTTGGGTCTACTTATAACAAACCATTTTTAGGTTTCAGTACTGACATTTTAAATTATCTCACCTGACATACTAACATCTGCAAACGTAAATGGTCAAGCCTTATGAAGCTAAACCCCTTTCCAAGTATACAAATATAATTAGATTGGACAGTGTGGGGGTTGCCATGGATTCCTGTATTTCATGGAATAATGAATACACCTGGGACACTCACCTGGCTATCAAAGGGATTTAAATTTGAAGTGCAACAAATTTAACAAGCACTTTAATAATGTGCTTTGGACTGGCAATAATCAACACTTAAAACACATATCAAAATATGCAGGAAGAAAGAATCAAAGCTTTCGTGGCCTGAATGTCTTCCAGTAGAAGCACAAAATATTTTATTGATCCATTAAAATTTCAAATACTCTCTCTTTAAACTCATGTTCCATAAACACAAAGTAAGAATTTTGCCATGCTAGGAATTTTAGTCAGTACAGCTGGAAATATCACTTATCCTTTAATAAAAAATTTATAAAAGTACACAAATCTAAACAATACTATTAGCAATAGAAGAGCTTAGATGCAAACGCCATCTCCGTTAAAAAAATGACATAATGAATGACATTTACCAAATGTTCTCGGGCCGTATTATACGTCCATCAAATACTTTTGCCTAAAATCCACTTAATCCCAACCTCGGGCTATATAGAAATACCGTTTCTTAGCAGAATCCATTTAAAGTCTGATAGAAATGATCATTTACTAGAAAACATGACACACTTAAAGGGTTTTGCATCTGAGCCCTTCAATTGCAATTAACACAATCAAGTATTAGTTTAGTAAAGGAGGAAAGGCATGTTAAACCCTTCCAACAAAAAGTAAAATGAAGTGACTGACCTTCCAGTCGCTTTATTTAGAGATACATGAGTGCACTTTGTATTCCAGACCTCTGGACAAATCGGTCAGATGGAGGCTCTGTACAACACTCAACCTGAAGTGAAAAGGATGCGGATACAGTCAAAAACTCAATCTATCAGCTAATAAAGTCAATCACATTCAATATTGCAGTTACTGTCAAAACCAATATAAGGTTCTAGCTAATTATAGCAATTGATTGTTTTCCCAGTATCAACCATTCAGCGTTGTTAATATAGACCTGCAGCATCAGCTGAGAGTGACCTCAGTTTAAATCTCCCATGGAAACTGAAACTGACCGATCAATACATAAACGTTTTTTCGCCTAGTTAAGAAAATAAATAAAAACTACAATCGTCATAAACACATACATGAATATAAACTTATTACAACGAATGAACAATCTGAATTGGACTGCGGTAGATACAATTTAACGTTACTATACAAAACCTAAACATCTTCATAAAGACCGCATTACACTAGACATAAGATGGACATTGTATAAGTAAGACATTCATGAAAACCAAGAATATAAGGCTGGAAAGAAAAACAGAGTTGGTAAGTAAACAGTACTGAAACACACAAATGTCAATCCCATAAATGTAACTTTACATAAACTACATCACTGTTATGAAACTGAAACACAGTTTCACAGAATGTAACCAACATACCAACCAACCAGCCAACTGTTTTCAATAAAAATCATTTATCGTAAATCGATTTTATATTATAAAAATGACATACAGTACCATGTTTCTAAATTCTTTGAGGAAACTTATTGCTAGCAGCTGCTGCTAACCGGCTAAAATATTAAAGCTCGCTAACAAACTAACTTTAGGGTTTTCTAGCTGCCAGTTGTCTATTGTTGAACATTCAGATGCGAATGTAATTGATCAATGCCTACCTTAAAGTGTATGGTAACCAGTACCCGCCTTTTGGTGTCTGTTTCCCGGGTTTAATGATAAGTTAGGACGACCGTTGGCTAAATTTGACGGTCCGCCATTATCCAAACAACTGTTCCCGGAAGTTCGCGTTGTAGAAATTCATAATCTCGCGAGACTTGAGTGGAAAACGTCAAGTTAATTTTTTTCTTGACCGTGGTTGACCTCTAGTGTTTACTAATAAAACTGCAACAAATTAGAACAAGAGACCTGAACAATGTTGAGCAAATCTCAATTTCAGATCAAATCAGAAGAAACGTTTTTGTCTTTGGAATAAATAAAAATCGACGTCTGCATAGTTTCCATTGGAATTAGATATCAGCGCAGATAAGTGCAAATACCACAAAATAGTCAAATTATTGCATAACTATTTTATAAGTATTATCTATTTATTAGGCTATTAACAGTTTAAACAGCAATAATAAATATATATAAATAAAAACACCCAACAAAAACAGTGTAACAAAAATATTTGTATATTCCAAAAGTCAAATTAGAAATGGTTAAGTCACACTTAAAAAACAACCTCAGAGATATTTATAAATGACACAGATTAAGGAAAGCTTATTATCAAAAAAGTTACGAACATATAAATTACAGACAGGTATGCATGCCCAAATATGGAAATAAACGCAGGTTTGCGTAAAAAAAATCAGTGAATATATATTTTTAAGTTAATTTGCTGAAGACCACTAGATAATTGAACCGTCTGTTGTGATAAAGATAAACAAACTTTTACAATAAATTGTTTTTTCTTAAACCAGGATTAAATAAGCCATGCATTATAGTCTAATTTGCGCGAGGAATTTCATGCGCCGTTAAACGCACCACTTACCCAAACTAGATTAGTCTCCTGAATAATAGCCATATAAACCGGGCTGGTGGCACTACAATCATTTATATTACTTATATAATGTGGCACATTTAATAATTTATGTTCCCTAATTACCGACAGTGACTCTCGAACCCCCTCTGGTGATCTAACCTGCCGTACTCAGTTTGAAACTGGGTATTGTGTTCAGCACCCGCATCACTCAAGCTGCCCAAGCTTAACCATTTTAGTGCTGTACGAGAGAGAAAAACATATGTACATACTCATCATCGCTTTCCAGAAACATTGCAGAATACGCACAAGGCAAAATGGAAAAGCAACATCCAGTCGCAGGTGAATGTGAGGACCAGTGAGGATAAAAAACTCTGCGTTCCTGTGCGTTATTGCGGTGATGGAGCTCACAACACTTGTAGCTGCGCCCCGGGTATCTGATGCTGGTAAGCATATGTATTTTTTAAGGGATACTACAACATATAATATGAGCGTCCTTTATATGTTCAACACTGTCATTCTCTAAAAAAATTACAATAAGACGTTTTGAAAGAAGTGCTACTTTGCATTATAACTTGTTTCACTGTGTTGATACATATTTATATTATATTTTAATGAATAGAGGTTGGGGGAATCATAGACGTTATCACTATCATGGAGTCAAGAAAACGATTCTCGTTTTTTAGAAATGTGAGATTTGTTTTTTAGCATTATTGGAGCATTTTCACAGTTTTGTTTTTCAAACATTAAAACAGCAGATTAAAACATACAAAATTTGATTTTTATTTTGTGCTTTGGAATGCCAGTCTACGCGCAGCTGTCATAGGGTAGTGTGGCTTTGTGGTCGTAAAAGGTTATATGTTTGAGCTCCTATATTCTCTTTAAACAAAAATGATTAAATAAAGTACTGTCTTATGACTTTGATCATATTTGCAGTAGTTCCAAGATCAAAGTGTTTAGCTGTCTGGTTTTGTCTCTTTTCCCTTTTGATCTCTATGAAAGCTTGTTGTGAATTCACCAGATCTCATCATGTGCCTGAAACATGTTTGTCAGAAGGTTAAAGGTTCGAGGTCCCCACGTAGTATTGATCACTTTTGTTGTGTCCTTATGCAAATCATGTAACTTATATTTGCTTAAGCAAATGCAATGTTTACAAAGCAGTTTACAAAGGGTTAAATGAATAACAGTCAGCCTTTAAACAGACTGTGGTTCACACTTTTTTGGGCATTTTCTGAGATTTAATTGCACAGAATTTGTGACGAATTAAAAAACCATAAATGATCATCTCCGCCCTCAGTTTGGGAATCACTGCTGTAAAGGAACATGATCCACACCTGTTACTGACCACAGTTCAGTTAATGTTTCTTTCTAGATAACAAGAGCAAGGCCCTCTAAATGCACATTGATTCTTGTTGAGGAAACAGGTTTTAGTCAATACAAGGTCTCAGTTGCAAAGTGAATAAAAAAACATGTCCATTTATAAAGTCAACTCCCCAGGCGGTGCTGTCAATGTCCAGGTGCAACGTGCAGTCCTGCTGAAAAGAAAAACCAAGGGCCACATCAGTCATTAATTGCAATGTGACTGTCAAGTGGCATTCCCCATTCTGTCATTACTGTATTATTTAGTAGCTAAACAGTTGCTATAAAACATTACATCATCTTTACTGCAATAGTAATTGTGTTATATAGTTCTAGTGTGTTTTTCTATACTTTGGTTGAAAAAAAATTATTATTATAAATGTATTTGATTATTATTTCTTTAAGATATTAGTTGCACTAAATAACATTTAACATTAGTCTACATAGACTATGATCATATTCCAAGATAACGGTGTTCTGTCTGGTTTGTCTCTATCTCTATCTTTCATCACTATGAAGGCTTCTTGTGAACTCAGCAAATTTCATCATCGCATGCGCCTCGGAAGTTGTTGTTTAAAATTGCTTTCCAAGAGCGTTGCACCTTCAAATTGAAATTGTTTACTGAAGTCCATAACTTGTTTATCCTATTTGCTGTACATTTCCGAATCAGGTCTGGGCAAATACAGGCGCACTTGTGCTTTGATACAGATTCCCTACAGTGCATTGCTCGGTGAAGTAATATGAATGGCTCTCACGTTTATTCATTTGAGTGGCAGAAAGGAATTCTTGTTTGTTGTCATGGAGATGTGAGTTTGAATCAAATATATGTGTTTTGTTCCTAACTTTATACATTTATAAGCAGTCCAGAAGTAGAAATCACATAATGATAATCTGAATTTGGTCACTGCACATGAAGACATGACCGTACTAACTTACTGATTATTCTTATACAGTAACCCCAAAAATGTCCAAAGACATTTAATTAGTTATTAATTAATATAGCCAACTGGGCAGTGTTGAGTGTAACTAGTTACTAAGTTATTAGTTACTGTAATTTAATAAAATTTTCTTTGAAAGTAAGGGTAAATAAGGGATTACTCTTATTTTCCCTGTAATTTAGTTAGTTACTTCTGATGTAACTAAATACTGTGTATAGACTATGAGTGTAGAACAAATATGTATACTTTCATTTAATAGCAATTTCACAGCTAAATTTAACGTTAAAATGCAAGTTTTTTATGCATTGGTAAATTAATAAGAAAAATGGTAACACTCTAGTTTACAATTCTTACTATTAACTGGTTGTTATACATATACAATACATTAATATTTCTGAGTTGGCTGTTTATTAGTACTTAAATAGCATATTAATGCCTTATTCTGCAAAACCTTACACTGAAAAAAACAACTTGTAAAATTTACTTAAACTTGATTCTGAACAGAAACGCACACAAACTGCGTTTTTGACATGAAAAGAAAGATATGAAAGAAATACAATATAATGTTCCGAACAAGGTTCATGTAAAAAAACACTGATCACCTGAACGGCGACTTCACAAAATTATAATTTACAACAAAACAACATTAAAAATATAAGAGCTTAAACCTTTATGACATATTATTAACAAATATTAAAGTAGTTAAATTCTTATCAGTTATTATTCTGTGATAAACCTTAAAAAAAAATTCAGGCGCAAAGGATTGTGGGTATTCCTTACAACATGTGCAAATAAATTTAAGTTCATTTTACTTGATTTTTTTAGTTTAATGGATTTAATATTCTTAAGTTTAAATTAACTAAGATTTTTTACTTGAATCTGCTAAAGATTTTTATTACTTAATTAAAACTTACTTAATTATTTTAGGACTATGTGCAGTGACTATAAAACAGTTAAATAATACAAGAAAATATCTAATACGACGTACTATTCCCACACAGTTCATTTTCTACATTAATTAATTGTGTATTTATCATAATTTTACTTAGGAAAATCTAGTTCTCAATAAATGTTAATATTATTATGTAGAAATTATGAGAGTTAATCTAATATATATTACTACACCAAAAAGTTTGTTTTTTAGTGTATTCTACATCCTTACCCTCCCAATTTTTACCAACACTTAAAATTACTTAACTTTGTATTAATAAGCAGTAGTTGGAGTATATTGAGGTAAAAGTAGTTAATAGTTATTAGTGAAAATTGGACCATAAAGTGGGACCAAAATAATTTTTCTACTTTTATATTAATTTCAATCCTATCCTTGCATCATTTACTAAATAGGATTTAGAAAGTAATTAGTAATAAGTAAATAAATACTTTTGGAGAGAGTCATTCGTACAGTAATCTTATTACATGATTGAAGATGTACAGATATGTATATGTCCCTTTTGTCACGACAGGGTAGGGAAGTAGGACGCATACGCAGAGTTCACAAAATAAATAACATTTAATGATAAAATAGGAAACCAAAAACATGAGGAGTAAAATGACGAACAGGTAGCAAACACAGGAACATCCAAAATGTGACACGGGGAACAGACAGGGTAGTAATGACAATGACAATCTACCGGCAACCGGAGTGACAGAAACAAGGCATATAAATACAAAGACAATTAAACATAAGACAGGTGTGGTGTATTGGCTTAATGAGTCAATGAGAGTCCAGGTGAGACGGATCAGTGCAATACACAAAACATGACACGGACTAGCCGTGACATCTTTGAGGTATTAATATGCACTTTCTGGTACCAATATGTTCACCTGAAGTAGCCTACTAATATGAACTCTTTAGGTGCAAAGATGTACTTTAATAATGGTACTGCCCCAGTGACAGCTAGAGACCATTTATTGACCATTTTTTCTGATACCTTGCAGCCACAGCTTTTAAGTTAGAGGACAAAACTTAATGTGAACACTGTACTGTACCCATTACACTGGAAAAACCATTACGACGAGTTTAACAAGAGGCCTCTTTTCACATTAACAAGTATTTTATTATAATGTGTTTTCTGCCTGAAAGTAGCTGACTTGAAAGGCTTTTTTCAACCAAGCTCCATAAAATTACAACTGAAGTAGCAGTGCACAGAATTAAAGGTGAAGCAGTGGATGAGAGAGGCTTTAAATCAGAGAGTTTGCAAGTCATAGATTGAAGAATCTTTCAGCATAATTAGTCCTTGATTCATTTTGATGGTTTTTCCATCTGTTCTGATGTGAATCTTTAGGCTTTGATACATCCTGATTCAGTTATGAGCTCTTTAATTTAAATGCACCTCAAGTATCCCAAACAGTGTGTAATGTCAATAGGATGCACTGAGACGGAGGCCAACACAGAGACTCAAACAAATTAGTGTGTCATTATATTTGAGTTGAACATATATTTCCAGGTTAAAATAGGTTAGCAATGCTTTTCTACACTATACTGACTGTAACTATTACATCTGAATATAATTAATTTATCATCTTATTGAATGTGATAGCTCTCGAGTGTGGCAATCCTTTAAAGATGAATATGCTGTTGATACTGGCACTTTGGATTTACACACTGTTCCTGTTTGTAAATGGATAAACAAGTTCATTCATTTTATTTTCCTCAGGGGCATGTTCTAGCATTCCTAAACAGATGCATAAAAAGGAAACACTTAGGTTTTAAGACACCCAAAAGTTGTTTTCACTCGTAGCATGGCAACTAAGAAAATAGCACAGTGGAACACACTGTGAATGACCCCGTATAGTAAAGCTATGACATTTATGTACATTTGGCATACATGGACATCTTTTAAAGCAACGTACAGTGCATTTAAGGAATGCATTGCAGTGTATCGGTATTAAGATAAAACTGACATGCCTGCCTGCATAACACTCTCTGACAGTAAACAACACCGCTTTCAGTGGGCCATGTCAATTAATTTCCTTAACTTTATACTAAAAAATACGTTGTCTGCAGAACACATTGGAAGTACATTGATTTAAAATCTTTAATTTTTTCACAAGGAAGTAGAACATGACAAAACGTTGAAATTACAACACAGAATCCCCAGAACTTTTGTGAAAGGCATTTGATGTGTGACCTAGTCGCATAGGCTACTCTCTGAGCTACTTTTCTGAATAAGAAAATACTTAAGCTTAATTTTTTTCCTTTATATTATGATGAATGTGTGTAGTATAAATGAAATACGGACGTAGGCTACAATGTCAGTTGCGCGTCATCTCCATTCACAAATTCTCTCTCATGGCCTCAGGGGAGAGTAAACAATCCTTCACGTGCACACTTCAGAATCCTGCCAGAAGTGGTGACGACATCCGATGTAAAATATTTTTCTGTGAAGGCTAACCCTCTGGACTCATACGTTCATACCCAATAGCCATATAAAGTATAGCCTATTACTATAACACACACTGTATGCTATAAATATTAAAACTATGCAACACATTGCAACTTTATACAAAACTTTATACAAAACATCACGGGTTATATCACAAAAAAATTTAAACGTGTTTTAAACGAGAATTTGCAGTTAGTTTCTGCAAAAATCCAGCGTCACGCTCTCTTTTCTACATGAATTTTGTAATTGATAGCGGGCGGCGTAGGGAACCCCTGATCACGCGCTCCAAGCTACATCATTCAGTCTGGCGTCGCGAGCGGAATTTGGCAGTTACCGTGAGGTGAGTCTCTTGTACCAAAAGTCACAGTTTTGTCCAGTTTAGTGACCTCTTTAGCGTTTTAAGACGGGTTCTTAAAGGTTTGAGGCGAATCTATCAAGTTTTTTTTCTTCTGAGAGTGTCAGTGCTGCAGTTAGACCCTCTTGAAGTTTTTGGACACACTCAGCTATGTTCAGTACACCGCAATTCTTGGTGTCACACGTTGTCTGTTGTTTAAGAACAAAAGGAGAGCATTTATAAATGAGTCGGGCTTTCCTCTGTATTACAACACAATAGGTCAGAAATGAGGAAAATTAACAAACATTTTATAAGCCGACACTAGACAGGTTGTAAATGGGACGCAATGTGCGTATGACGTCATTTAGCGACTCTTCAGCATGCGTTTGCTACTTTCTAGCATTATGCTTTCTGCACACATATGTTTCGCCTGTGAGAAATGCATAAACTTGGTTTAAAGGTGTACTGTGTAGCTTTTAAAAGAATCTCTTGACAGAAATGCAATACAATATACATTATTAACCATATTATCAGTGGTGTATAAAGACCTTACATAATGAATTGTATTGTTTTCTTCTTAGAATCTTACTGTGGGCAAATAACTTATATTGACAAGAAGTGAAACTCAATAGAACGTTCCATTGCCACACCAGCGCCCAGCAGCAGCCCTACGAATCCGCCATTTTGGAATGAGAGCGACTCGGGAGTCAACTAGAAGTAATGGCAATATCAGCTACTTTGTATATTAAAAGTTCAAATTCAAACTGAATGATGATAACACAGAATAACATACAATCAGACCAGTGATCATTAATCCCTTTTTACAGCTTATTTTCAGATATTTAGACAAGTCTTCCACTTTTATATAGGCTAACTTTACATACATACATACATACCAACATAAACTCATCCACGCATAATATTTTGGCTCCATATACATACACATATACACAAATATACATTAGAATTGCTCTAAATGGATTAAGTAAAAAAAAAACACAGCCACCGTCCAAAAGTCGCAATTATAGGATAACAGACAGAGCAATGCATCATGATTATCATGTTTGTAGCGGGATCCAGGGGATTAATATGTACAAAATATATTTCATAACTACTGGAGTTGGTAACTAATAATAATAGTAAATGTGTAAAGTAGCATAAATTAGAATTACATAATAAAGCAAGAATAAAACTACCTCAAATGTGTATCTATTTAATGATTGGATTCCACAACTGATAACAACAACAAATCAACACACACATACAAGGCAATACAGCGTTTCGTGCAAGTGTAGCAAGTGAACAAAATTTTTAATTTAAGAAACGTACTATTGCGCTTCTAATTTGGCTGTGAGATTCGCTGAGAATGAATTGGCTGTGAGAATTTTCATTCCAAAATGGCGGCCGCGCTACTGAAGCGCCATCTAGTGGCTGTTGCCAAAAACGAATCAGACTTACCCCTCTTGTTCTTCTATACACTTTGCTGTGGGTTCACACCAGAAGCGAGTTCAATGATTTGCGCGAGTAGATTACATACAAAGTCTATTTTAACGATCTTAGGGCATTGACTAAAGCACATGGGCGTGTCCGATTCCACTTTTGTTATTTAACGATGGGAAAAATGGTTTGTGCGCCAAGCGCATGGTCTAAAAGGGTTGTTCCTATTTTTGTAATGAGTAATGGATGTGTTTTGGGCGTAACATGCAATAAACCAATGAGACTCTCAGTTCTCATCCTCTTTTAAAGCCAGTTGCGCTTGCACCATGCCGATTCCCTATTTCAACCCTATATCACGCAAATACGTGACTATTTCACGTATGGACCAACGTGAAAATGACACGTTTTGCCCGCGTTTGAACGTGAGCATGTCACGTTTCCTTTTTGTGTCACTTTCACGTTTTGGTTACTCAACTTTTTTGTCCTATTTTCAAACCATTTTCGCTCCGGTTTAGGGTTAGATTTGGTGCTTTTGTTATATGTCACTTTAAGTATTTGTCACTTTAAGTATTGGTTTATAAAAAAAAGATACAAGACTTATTCTTTTATATTTTCTAAACTTTAACCAATTGTCCCTGAAGTTGGGGTTAGAGTTTGTTTAGGTAAGGATGTCATTTTGTGTAAATCTAACCCTAAACCGAAGCGACAATGGTAAGAAATTAGGACAACAAAGTTGAGTAACCAAAACGTGAAAGTTACACAAAAAGGAAACGTGACATGCTCACGTTCAAACGCGGCAAAACGTGTCATTTTCACGTTGGTCCATACGTGAAATAGTCACGTATTTGCGTGATATTGCACAGCCTATTTAGATGGTGGAATTTGTTAACTGAATAACTAAGCGGAGGAAGGAGACCACCAGTTTAAGATTGATATTTAAAAAATGCGTTGTTTTCATTTGTATTGAAATTGTTATTTTTTGTATCAAAACCTTTAAAAGTCGTTTTCTTTCAGGCATAAAAGTAAAAATAGCAGGCTTTTAATTGCTGTAAATGAATGGACTGCCTACATGATCTTTAATCTCAAAGAATAATTTACAAAAAAGGTTTGTACTGTAAAAATACTTTATTTTTTAACCAAATGTGGAGACGTTTCAGCACTCGGACAGCGCCTTAATGTGGTAACCATTTTTTAAGGTTTGTGGTTACTATAGTTTTACTAGAAATTAAACTGGTTACAATAGATAAACCATGGTTAGTTTTCTTAAGGGCTCTGTACAATGTTTATTTCCTGGAATATACACCAAATTTTTGAGACCAGATTGTTTAATTACAGGTTTTGCTAATAGAGCTTCACTAACTAGCCAAACTCTCAGCTCTAAGAGTTGATCATGTGCTTATAGTCTTGCCTTTACCTTGGCAAAGTTGTCGCTTGTTATTTAAGTCAAACTGGCCACATTCTATTCATGGTGGTGATAATTAAAAAACAAATAGTGTAAATGAGTGCTAATTTCATGGTTAAAGCTGCCGTCGGCAACTCTGGAGGATTGAGCAGTTTCCAAATGTTTACAATTTCATGTCCCTCCCCCACTACCTCCGAGCAACCTCCCTCAGAGCACGTTCTCGTCAGCGCGTGTGCAAAAGTATTATTGTGAACGCATACTTAGCAAGAATACTTAGATTACTTACATAACACTCCGAAATACAATCAATGGTTGATAAAGCACAATTACCTGTCGAGAAGAAATGTGGCAAGCTCTGCATCCAGCTTGAAATCTCGTAGATTCCTTTCAAATGCCGGTCCGATATTGATCCTAGTTTTAATACGGTCACAGTCGCTTTCTATCTTTGTTTCCTTCTTTTCATTGGTTGTTTTCCTAGCTCTAGTTGTTAACCGAGAAATCGGAAGTTTGTTACTGAAAGTTCTCTCCGCCATCACGCTGCATTCAAACCAAAACAACTATGAATTCAGGCGGATGCACGTGATATTGTAACGCGCGCGAGGGGGATGGGGATCTGTGGCGCGTGCAGGTACTGTGATTGACAGGCAGATTTTACACAGCCCTGCGCTGATTGGACCAAATGAACCAGCCTGCGCTGATTGGACCAAATGAACCGGGAGCGGTGGATTTTTGCAAAACAAATAACAGGCTCCAGGTGGAGCTAGAAGCGCGGGGTTTTTTCTTAAACAGTCTAGTTGATGTTGTTCTATCGGAGCATAGTGTTGGTTTCAGTGAATATGATCAAAAAATATGATAAAATAAGTTGTCGACGGCAGCTTTAATATGGAAATGAGAGCAGGACTTTTTAACTCAGTATATGCCAATGGGTTCAAATTCATGGGCAAATTTGGACACAGCCAACTGAGCTTTGAGTCTCTATAAGGATTGTTTTGTCTCACATGTTCAGTTAGTAAATATTATAGTATGAGTGATATGGCATCTGTTGTTGTGCAATCCATATGTTTTGCAATTATGAAACATGTTGAGTGAATTACGAGATAAATGTTTAGCTGATAAAAGAGTTTCAAACAAAATGGTCTCAAAGATTAAAACTATTAACTTACCATGTTAGTTTTCTCTGTGCAACAACATGCATGTTTGTTTGGGTTGGTTATAAGCCTGTAAAAATATCGTGTCTCTCAATGTGGTGAAAAAAGATTCAAACCCACACATTTCTTTCCTCCCGTTAAACATTTTTACTTGAGTTCGGTTTTTAGTTTGCTCCCTTGGCAAATACATCCCTTATGCATTTGTGTGGATACTTTGGCTCCTTCTCCAGGAATCCATAAACATATACAACATCAATAAGCCCAGTATTTCATTTTCTTACTACTGTATAATCTTTCAAAGCCATAAAGTGAACTGTGGGATGGCAGGCTGTATTGGGCTGAAAGCTTTTTATAGGTCCTGCATGTGTTGAGAGGCATTAAAACCTTCGCGTCTACTAGTGTGTGTCAGGGAGTATTCAAGTAGACAATAGACACTACGCTTACATTAGTGCGCTTTCCAAGAACTGTCAGTCAGGCTTAACTTATGTTGTCTTTGCTAGTGAAATGATGCTTATTGGAGTGAATTTTGAGTTGTTAGAAAAGATGTCTCATTTAGTTGGAAACAAATGAAAGTGATGTCGGTGTAATTTGGTTGTATTTGTGTTTTCTGGTTGTCGATCTTTCAGTTTTAAAATATTGTTATGAAATATGCCTTCCCACAAATTTCCAGTGGGCAAATATATCTGGTGAACACGGATAATGAGAATTGACATCCAGATAAATAACTGCACAAAAGTGGAAAGCACATTCAAACTCAGGCTGTCATATAATTGCTTTTACATAACATTAGTTGCCTTGTATTAAAAAAGAGGTATATATTATGGGATTTAAAACCTGAATGCGTTTTCACACTAAATAAGAGGATGATAAATTCACACCTATTTAAAGAATTGTAAATATATTTTATGGTGTGGTAATTTTTTATGTCACCTACAATAGAGCACTGCGAGGATCAGAAAATAATGGATATAACAGGGTTGGATGAAAAGCAGGAGTGTCAAACCCTGCTCATCAAGGGTCATTGCCCTGCAGTGTTTTTGCTGTCTTCATATGGCATCAGAATTTTTGTAAATATGAGCTTTCTAGAAATAAATTTGGAAATGAATTGACAAATGAACTACACTGATTTGTTTAAGTCTTCCAAATGTACTTATATTAAAGCCAGGGGTGTGATGAGATCTTATGCATCGTGATATCAAAATGTGATATCATGTCTTGTGATATCAGCATAAAAGTTAAGTTTGTGGCAAAACCTTTTACAGTGCATGCATTATATTTTCGGAGTGTCTATTGTCAATTGTTGGCAAATGCTATTTACACTAGCTCTGCCCACCAAGGTCTGGTTGGAAAAAAATGCTGAAATCAACAGCTTTGGTGGTGCAGGCAGTGGACCATGTCTTGTAGAACTAGCTTTTAATGCAATGTCGCTGGTTCGAATCCGCCTTTTGTCGACCTTGCTCTTGCGACTTTCAAGCCCAAAAAAGTGCATCCATGTTTCACACAAGTAATCCACATGGCTACAGAGGGTTAATAAAGGCCTTCTGGGGGGTAATCAATGCGATTATGTAAGAAAAATATCCATATTTAAATCTTTATAAACTACATTAACTAGCTTCCGGTAGCGGACAATGCACATTTACCAGACAGTTTAAGCATAGGACATTAGCGTTCAAACAGTGAAACACAGAGGAAAGACTAAAACATTGTCAGTCACGAATAAGAAGAAATCGAAACCAAGGTTTTAGAAAAAAAATGCGAGAGGATTTCAATAAAAGACAAGACGAGATTATTGAGTAGGGCTTCATTGTACTTTGCATTCACGGATGTGCAAGCGGTGGGTTCATACTGGATATGCCGCAATACATCTTGAAAAATGAAGCCGCTGGTTTTTTTGATTGCCCCCTGGTGGCTGGCTGCAGTACACGTCATAAACCCGACGTGGTTGAATTGGGCATGCGAGCGTTTGGGCTAGGGGTGCACCGAAATTAACTAACCATTAATTTCGGTGAAAATGTAAACCGAAAATGAATGTCAACCGCGCCCCTCCCATCTGTGCGCTAGCGCTTGGGTTTCACTCACGGTGATCAGTCGTCTCCCACCCCTCCCCTTCGTGCTCAAGCAGGTTTCACTCACGGTCGTGCTGTTTGCACGCGTCTGCAAAGATTAAGGATGTCTTGATGTGTAAACTTTAGAGAGAGTCGCGCTAATGTGTCTCATACTGTAATCCATTAACATACATTTGGCGAATAAAGCAATGAAACACAACGTAACGTTTTTATGTGGAGCGACTATTGCGCTGTTTGGGATTCACCCTCGGTCTCTGTATGTGCATGCGTTTAAGTGCCCTCGGTAGTGCACATACGAGAGAAACGCGTTTAAAAAAAAAACAAGCAAACATAAAATCTCGCTGTTATTGACAGGGCACATATAAACAAAATTCTCTCCACAGTATTCTTTTTCTAATAAAAACATTTGTTTATGTCTTAAGTGTATGCATAGATTACAGTCAGATTAACCTACTTAAGTCTGTGTCATTAATGTTAATCAAACAACCCATGACAAAGAGACAAATAGCTCTAAAAAATAATTATATATTTAATTGATTGTGTTATGATTCATTTAATTTGATTTCTGTACCTAATTCTAATTTCAGACCTTATTAATGTACAACTTTGTTCTCTTTTATAAATGTTTGCAATTTCTTTATTGTTTATTAGATTTTTCCCACCTGCTTTTTGCTGATCCGAAAAATAATCTGATCTGTGCCTCAAAAACTGTAATGTGATCCGAACTGTGAGTTTTTTTATCCGTCACAAACCCCTAGTAAAGTAAGTACACAGTGATGGCCATAAATGCAATTGTACTAATAATTGGCATAATAATTTATTTCGGTGTTTCGGTTTCGGTTTTTCGCCCTTGGTTTCCTTTTTTCGGTTTTCGGTTTTGGCCAAGAATTTTCATTTCGGTGCATCACTAGTTTGGGCCATAGACTGTAAAATAGATGGACGTAGTGTCCGTGACGTCACCCATAGGTAGTGTTGTAGTTCTCGAGACCGGTCTCAGTCTCAAGACTGGTCTCAAGACCACTTTTTAAAGGTCTTGGTCTCGTCTTGGAATCGACCACATTTTTACTCGGTCTCATCTCGGTCTCGGACAAAGAGGACTCTGAATTTCAAGACCGGTCAGACCACAACTGATGGCACACTGCAAAAAAATGATTTTCAAGAAAAAAAATTCTTAGTATTTTTGTCTTGTTTTCAGTAAAAATAAAAATTCTTAAATTAAGATGCTTTGTCTTGATGAACAAAACGACCCAAGAAAATAAGTCTAGATTTTAGAGCAATAAGTGATTTTGTGCATAAAACAAGCAAAACACTACCCATAGGTTTCTGAAAATTGTTTTAAGGCTTAAAGTATCTTGGCTTCACTGCGCATCCCTTGCGGATATCCGAAAATGGGTAAAGAGGTGGGATGTGGGTGAAGCTGAGGTGGCTGGTTGCTGAAACTACGCCCCCCTACAGTAGCTCAACTCTAGTGACAGCAGTGGCAGTTCGCCCATCACTCATGTGGCCAGTTGAGGAATTGCAGCTTAAATAACGTCAGTATTGGCTTCATTAGAGAGATTGGAAGGTTGCCCCTCGGTTTGGGTGGAAATGTAATATCGCAGCTCCGCCTCTGGTTCCACCGACGATTTCTTCTGTGCATGCCCATTTTTACATAACATGGCATCACCCATGGTCGGACATTTTTGGCTTCAATAAAAAAAATCCTTTCCTTTTTTACGTTATATTTTTTGATAACCCTTTACCTCCCTGGCTTATTTGTGATTTCTCATAGACTTTATTGATGTACAGATGATTCTTGCTGTATGTTCTATTTTTGAATAAAAACATTTGGCTTCAATTCATTACAATGGAAGGAAGCGATGTCGCGTTGTCCATCTTTTTTTTAAGGTCTATGGTTCATACTGGGCATGTGTGTTGTGGCTGTCTGTCTGTATACTGCAAATACAAGTAGTTTGCTTTATTTGTAAACAGTGTCAAAATTAACAACTAAGGAAGCCTCTTTAAAATGCTTATTTTATTGTTGCTTTGTTTTAAGGACAAAAAAAGGAAAATAAAAACAACTCTTAAGATACTTGTACCTGGGTTGGTCCTGGTTTAAAAAAGTTTCGGAAACCCTGATGTATACGTCTCAAACAGCTTTTAACCACACAGTATACATATTTTTGTCTGTATACTGTATATTGCTCATTGTTAGTTCATGTTAGCTAATGCATGTTAACAAATACACCCTTATTGTAAAGTGTTTTCGATTTTTGGCATATAGTCTATATAGAATCTCTCAATTTGAAAGGAATCAGAAAGTTATTTTCCAGTGGTTTTAAATATTGTGAAAATAGAAAGATCAAGGAAGTGTGTGTGTGTGCTTGTGAAATCTCTTGTATCTGCTGCCCGGCTGTGGTTGTGCAGGCGTATAAAGAGATGCGTTTTAGGCCAACCAGAAATCTAATTCAATCGGCAGCACTGCTCAGTGAAAAGGCTAGCATACGGCGAAGGTTTCAGAAGCTATTTTTATCTTCCATTACAGCGGCCTTCATTCCAACCGATCCTTTACGACCCAATGCCGGTCCGCATTCAAGCGGCTGCAGGACGTGACACGTGAAATCTTCCTCGTTCTTACTACTTTTGATGAACACTGTAAAATAAACAAACAAACAAGTGCTCATTATAATTTCATCCCTGTGGAAAACACCACTTTCTTTTAATCAGTTTTCTTGTTAACCCTGAGCCATCTGTGTCATTCCTTATTTCTGTTCTTTGTCTCCTTCATTATCGTGTTTTGTTTACTTTCCTCTGGCACAAATGTATTTTTCAATGGTAAATAAAACTGCTTTCTCTTTATCATCTATTTCAGCTAGGCGAGATACACTTCAGTTATGCTGCATTCTCACAGCCGTGTCAGTTCCCCAGACTACATTCTTTTGGGAATGACAGGTGACTTGGTCCAGGTGAATGGCGAGGTGATTTCCCACAGCTGGGTCATTCTACCCTGCGGCTGATTTTGGGAACCAGCCAGGCTTAAGGTCGGCTGGTTTGTGTGCCAACCAGACATCTCTGCTTACCGCTTAAAGCCCGTCAGCCATGAGTCATGTTTGTTGTGAATGTAGCAGAGGGAAGAAAATAAATGCTCTCTATCCATATAGTGCCGTTTAGTCACCTTGTATGGAAAATGTTGTAGTTAAACATAAGGACAAAATTGCAAAATTGAGATCAACGTTCATGTGCAGCCACCTTAAATTGAGAGCTTCATCACTTCTAGTTGTGTACTGAAAGTTTGTGAGCCACTTACCCAGGCAGCATTCAGCAGTTTTCATGTAGCTCAGTTGGTAGAGAATTGTGTTAGCACCACAATGGTTTTGGGTTTAAAGGAAAACACCACCTTTTTTCAATATTTTACTATGTTCTTACCTCAACTTAGATTAATTAATACATACCTATCTTTTTTTAATGCAAGCCCTTAAAGGATTAGTCCATTTTCTTAAAAGAAAAATCCAGATAATTTACTCACCACCATGTCATCCAAAATGTTGATGTCTTTCTTTGTTCAGTCGAGAAGAAATTATGTTTTTTGAGGAAAACATTGCAGGATTTTTCTCATTTTAATGGACTTTAATAGAGCCCAACATTTAATACTTAACTCAACACTTAACAGTTTTTTTTCAACGGAGTTTCAAAGGACTATAAACGATCCCAAACGAGGCATAAGGGTCTTATCTAGCGAAACGATTGTCATTTTTGACAATAAAAATAACAAATATACACTTTTAAAGCACAACTTCTCGTCCAGATCCGGTCATGATGCGTCAGCGTGACCTCACGCAATACGTCATGACGTCAAGAGGTCACAGAGGACGAACGCAAAACTCCGCCCCAGTGTTTACAAGTGTTGAGAAAGAGGACCGTTCCTACGTTGTTGTATGTCAACTGATACTAATTCATGTCTTTGTGGCAGTTTATTGTTTAAAATGGTCCGCAAATGTGTGTTTTATATATGTAACACGTGACCTCCATACGTCACCACGCATTTACGTTAGGTCGCGCTAGACCTAGCCTAGACGAAAAGTTGTGGTTTAAAAATACATATTTTTTTTTCTTGTCAAAAATGACAATCGTATTGCTAGATAAGACCCTTATGCCTCATTTGGGATCGTTTAGAGTCCTTTGAAACTCTGTTGAAAAAAACTGTTAAGTGTTGAGTTAAGTATTAAAGGACAAGTTCGGTATTTTAGACTTAAAGCCCTGTTTTCAGATTGTTTATGGTCAAATAGAATGGTTTTGACTGAAATTTCGACATTTTCGGCTGCCCTGAGAATTTTCGCGTGTTTGTGTTTCAGCTCAGACCTCTACAATGGGTTTAATGGTGCACTGGAACAATCCTTCCTAAAATGCATTAAACTTTCGTTTACAAAGACGTGAAACTCACCGAGTGGTCAGGGGTGTTCACTGGTATGCTCAACAAAAATACACAAAAATCGCTCCAAAAGACGCATTCCAACAGGTTTTATCGTCGTTTTTACCAACTCCATTGACTGTATTAGACGTCCTGTGAGGTACGGTATTACTCCGCGCCGGGAACTTTGTTTCTATTCTTGCAATTGGCAAAGGCGGATTAGCGCCACCACCTGGGCTGGAGTGTTTATTATTCAAGCTCTAAGCGGAAGAATGTACGGGTGTGAGGCGTTTGGGGAAATAGGTCCACAAGTTAACAACGAATGCTAAAACAGCTGTTGGAAAGCATCTTTTGCAGCGATTTTTGTGTGAGCATATCAGTGAACACCCCTGACCACTCGGTGAGTTTCACGTCTTTGTAAACGAAAGTTTAATGCATTTTAGGAAGGATTGTTCCAGTGCACCTATAAACCCATTGTAGAGGTCTGAGCTGAAACACAAACACGCGAAAATTCTCAGGGCAGCCGAAAATGTCGAAATTTCAGTCAAAACCATTCTATTTGACCATAAACAATCTGAAAACACGGCTTTAAGTCTAAAATACCGAACTTGTCCTTTAAATGTTGGGCTCTATTAAAGTCCATTAAAATGAGAAAAATCCTGCAATGTTTTCCCTTAAAAAACATAATTTCTTCTGGACTGAACAAAGAAAGACATCAACATTTTGGATGACATGGTGGTGAGTAAATTATCTGGATTTTTCTTTTAAGAAAATTGAATATTTCTTTAATCTTTGTACAGTGCTTCTTGAATGTGTTAGCATTTAGCCTAGCCCCATTCATTCCTATGGCTCCAAACAAAAGTTTTATTTTGTGTCACCATACTTACTCATGTAACTACTCATGTAACAGTCTTTAAATAGGGAAAACATGAAAGTTTTTGGTGACTTCTAAATTCATCTCTGTTGGAGCCATACGAATGAATGGGGCTATGGTAAATGCTAACACATTCACAAGCAGTGTTGGGGGTAACATATTACAAGTACCGTGCATTACGTAATAATATTACTTTTCTGAAGTAACGAGTAAAGTAACGCATTACATTTTAAATGTACACATTAATATTTCAGTTACTTTTTTGGTTTAATTAATTTGATTAAAAAAATGATGTACTGATTTAAACTGAACGTATAGTCACATTTAGTTACTTTTTTGGGAGTAACTTAATATTGTAATGCATTACTTTTAAAAGTAAATTTCCCCAACACTGTTTACGAGGTGCTGTACAAAGATTAAAAGTGCACGCATTGGAAAAAGATAGGTATGTACTGTATTAATTTGTCTAAGTTGAGGTAAGAATATAGATAAAATATTAATAAACAGTGGTGTTTTCCTTTAAACATATACTGATATAACAATATATTACCATCAATGCAATCCAAAAGTACTTTGGATAAAAGCATCTGCAAGATGCGTAAATAAACCTGAACCAAAATGTGGGCATCTGTTTTTGGGCAAAATTGTATGAGAACGTAATTAAAATGAGAAGAAATCTCTGAAATTTAGTCTTCAAATGTGGAGATTTGGAGCATCAAAGTTTAATTTCAATTACTAATTTGAGTTTTATGTCAATTTTTGGCAATAATTTGTCAATATTACAATTTATATTTTCACAGTAATGTATATCTTTACATAATGTTCTTTACATTTTATGTAAAACAAAACTTTTCACATGAAACTTTCGCTTTGTCATACTCATTGCTTGTCATAAGCCGGGTCATATATATATTTTAAATGTTTCAACTAAATCACTCATGAGGTTTCTTAAAAGGCAGTTCCCCTTCGAGGGAACTCGAGCTGCGTCGCCGAAGCTACGCTATGGGAACGCCCTCTGCGTGATTGCGTCTGAAGCACGTATGTCAAATCAGTCCAATGGTCAAGTGACACGTCATAGGCGGGTGACGTGGGAACCAGGAAGCTATAAAAAGAGCACCCGGCAAGCCAACTTCAGCTCTTTGTGCCTCAGCAAGCGAGTGTGTTATTATCATGTCTAAGTCCAAACACCGTTTTAAGGAGTGTGCTTCCCCGTGTCCTCGTTTCACGAGCGAGGACTCACATCGTCTCTGTGTTATGTGCCTCGGGGCACAACACGCACGATCATCTCTTGAGAGGGGTGGTTGTGCACATTGTGAAAGGATGCCGCTCCGTATGTTGCGCTCGCGGCTCGCACTCCTCGAGGAGGGTGGTGAGCCGCGTGTTCCCCACGGTTCTGGCCCCGCTGCTGCCGAGGCAGAGCGGAAGCTGCGATCGTGGGGATCACAACTAGATCTCGCGGACGAGCTTGAGACGGGTCTTCCCCTTTCTCAGCCTTCACCCGCGGGATCTAGTGCCCCGTCTCTGGATTCGGAAGCACGCGCTGCGGTTTCTTCCGCCCAGGGCGGGAGCCCAGATTTGCATTTATCGCCGTCCGAGGAAGTCGATATTATGTCTGTGGACGTGGTGGACGCTGAGGAGCCTTCTCATTCGTCCCCCGCGTTCGATGATTTGATGGAGGTTGTCACTAATGCCGTGGCTCGCTTAAAATTAGACTGGCCGGCGGAGACACAGAGCGCGCGTCCTCAGAGTATGTTAGATGAGCGCTTTTTAAAACAGAAACCTCAACCTTCGCGGCGCAACATGCCTTTCTTTCCTGATCTCCACAGCGAGCTGTCGAGATCATGGAAAGCTCCGTATTCAGCCCGTGTTCATACCCCTCACGCCACCATGTATTCCAACATTGTGGGGATGGGTGAGCACGGATATTTAACGATGCCCCGGGTGGAGCAGACGCTTGCGAGCTATCTCTCCTCCGCTGCGGCGTCATCATTAAAATCGCCTTCGCTTCCCACGAAACCGGTTAGGTTAACCTCATCTTTAGTGGGTAAAGCTTATAAGTCTGCAGGGCAGGCTGGGGCTTCACTGCATACCCTAGCTGTCTTACAGGCGTACCAAGCAGAACTGCTTAAAGATTTAACTGGCAGGGTACCATCTTGTGGTACCACCATCTCAAAAAGGGAAGAAAACACTAACGCGTACGTTCTCAGGAACTGTCCCACAACTGTGGAATGATCTGCCGGTCGTGACACGATCAGCTGACACTGTAGCTGTCTTTAAGACTCGGCTAAAAACCCATCTCTTCCACCATTACCTAACTTCCTAGTTACAGATTTACTATCTTTATTTAGTTACCCTTCTCTTTATCTCTTTCTCTATCTACCTTCCTCTTTATCTAAAAAAAAAAAAAAAAAATTACTAACATACCCTTGGCTATGTATATTGTGTTGGACTTGATGAGACTATTTCCAGTGCACTTATGTATTGCTGTTCTTATGTTGCCATAATTGCTTCTATTGTTTACCTCACTTGTAAGTCGCTTTGGACAAAAGCGTCTGCTAAATGACTAAATGTAAATGTAAAATGTAAATCTCCCCCGCCGTGCTCTTGATTATAGGGCTGCTGGGCGGGAGCAGCCATCGACATCATATAGAGCATCGCAAAAGCATAGTGTTGCCACTCATGGTCCCCCTCAAAAAAACTGGGGTTCAGGCGGTCGCACTCAGACATCATCCAAGCAGAAAACAGACCTGAGGGCTGTTATTATGGCAAGGAAGGCGTCGGCTAAAAAGAAGTCCTGAGGGACGTAGTGTCATATTTCCGAGGGCAGCCCCCAATCGGGGAGAGCCGGCAGTCACCTCACAACACGGTGCCCGTCTCTCCTCGATGCCCTCGGGATGCCAGTGTGTTAACCCCGCCGCAGTGTGTGTTTCGGGGTACAGCGGCTTCATATTCTTGTGTGCCTCGTGCGCGGGGCACGCAACACCTCTCTCCGAGGAGGGAGGCATTAATATCACCCAGGTTGAACCCTGCCAGTTTGGTTCAGGGCACCGGGAAAAGTTTAAGCAGTACACAAAAAGCCAGTCTCGAGAGGCTGGTACCCCTTATAGAAAATTTGGCAGCGTGGAAACTCCTGCCAAATGTGTCTCAGTGGGTTCTGCAAATAATAGAAAAGGGCTACAAAATTCAGTTTTGCAACCAGCCACCCCAATTCAACGGCGTGTTATCTACCATAGTGGGTGCTGGGCAGACTCTAACAATGGAACAAGAAGTAGAAACTCTCTTGTGCAAGGAAGCCATAGAATGTGTTCCTCCTCACAACAGGGAGTCAGGGTTTTACAGCCGCTATTTCATAGTTCCAAAGAAAGACGGGGGGTTACGTCCGATTTTAGATCTACGTCATCTGAACCGGTCTGTTGCAAAACTAAAGTTCAAGATGTTAACTATAAAGCAGATCGTCACACAAATCAGATCCGAGGACTGGTTTGTGACGATAGATCTAAAAGACGCGTATTTTCACATATCTATCCTCCCGCAACACAGGAGATTCCTGAGGTTCGCCTTCGGGGGCGTGGCTTACCAATATCAGGTTCTCCCTTTCGGTCTATCTCTGTCACCCCGTACATTTACAAAGTGCATGGATGCAGCGCTGGCTCCATTACGACTCCGGGGCATCCGTGTCTTAAACTACATAGACGATTGGCTAATTTTAGCCCAATCAGAGAGTATGGCAGCGCAGCATCGAGATGCTGTGCTGACCCACATGAGAGAACTGGGGTTAAGGCTAAATGCAAAGAAAAGCATGCTCTCTCCAGTACAGAGGACAGCTTTTCTTGGCGTTATATGGGATTCAACAACAATGCAGGCACATCTGTCCCCTGCTCGTGTGGAATCCATTCTTTTGGCTGTAGGCAGAGTGAAGTTAGGCCAGTCACACACTGTAAAACAATTTCAGAGGTTGTTGGGGCTCATGGCAGCAGCGTCCAATGTGATACCCCTTGGGCTGCTTCACATGAGACCGCTACAGTGGTGGCTCAAAACCAAAGGGTTTTCCCCGAGGGGCAACCCGTTCCGTCTGATCAAGGTCACGCGCAGATGTCTTCTTGCCTTAGATCTTTGGAAGAGACCATGGTTTCTCTCCCAAGGACTGATGTTGGGGGCTCAGTTCCGTCGAGTTACGCTGACAACGGATGCTTCCCTCACAGGCTGGGGAGCAACTATGGGGAGCCATCTGGCTCATGGATTATGGGGGGCCAGACAGCTCAGCTGGCACATAAATTGCCTAGAGATGATGGCAGTGTTCTACGCCCTGAGATGTTTCATCCCTCACCTGCGGGGCCATCACGTGTTAGTCCGGACAGACAACACGTCGGTAGTCGCGTACATCAACCACCAGGGGGGTTTGCGTTCACGCCCTTTGTACAAATTGGCGCGGCATATCCTTCTGTGGACACAGGGGAAGTTGCTGTCCCTCAGAGCAGTGTACATTCCCGGGTGTCTGAATCAGGGAGCAGACGTCCTGTCGAGACAGGGGCTGAGGCCCGGGGAGTGGAGGCTCCACCCTCAGGTGGTGGAGTCCATCTGGACGAGATTTTACCAGGCGGAAGTGGATCTGTTTGCGTCCAGAGAGACGACACACTGTCCGCTATGGTTTTCTCTCACACACCCAGCACCGCTGGGACTGGATGCAATGGTTCAGCCATGGCCGAGGCTACGGCTGTACGCTTTTCCCCCGATCACTCCTGGCTGTTGTGCTGGAAGGTCTGTCCATGGCTCCGTTTGAGCCCATTGAGACCGTTCCAGTTAAGTTTGTGGCACTTAAGACAGTACTTCTGTTGGCAGTCACTTCTCTGAGGAGAGTGGGTGACCTTCAGGCCCTGTCGGTTTCCCCTACGTGCCTTGAATTTGCCCCGGAGATGGTTAAGGCTTTCTTGTACCCAAGGCCCAGCTATGTGCCTAAGGTACCGACTAATGTGCCACGACCTGTCGTACTTCAGGCCCTCTGTCCTCCCCCATTTAGGGATAGGAATCAGGAAAAGCTTAACTTGGTGTGTCCAGTGCGAGCACTGGATGCCTACGTTCACAGATCTTCTTTGTGGAGGAGGTCTGAGCAACTGTTTGTGTGCTTTGGCTCGCCCAAGAAAGGCCTGCCGGCGACCAAGCAGACACTCAGTAAGTGGATAGTTGAGACTATCTCTCTGGCTTATGAGACCACTGGACGGCCTTCACCTATCGCCGTCAGGGCTCATTCTACTCGGGGTATGGCAGCCTCCAAGGCCCGAGACGTTCTCTAGCCTGTAGACAGATTTTGGAACAGCTCTACAATCTTTATTCATCCTATGTAACTGTACCCAATTTTCAAGATCGTTTTTTTTGACATTGATCGTCTTTTTCTTTCTTTCTTGGAGATGCTGTGAATGCTGTTAATCACGATGCATAAAGCTATGATTAAGCTTTGACAGCGTAACGTACAAGACAAAAAAAGACAGATTCAATACACAGTTCAATAATAATTCAGATGAGCGTTTGAATAAAAAGCTTCTCTTTTCACAACCATTTCGTGACTGACAAAAGGCAACCAAAGCCACGTTGCATTGTCTCCATTTATTTCAGCGTATATTTTCAGCTCCTGCCATTTGTGGAAATTGCACCAACACTTAACCCAACAATCTGTAACAATCTGCTGTTTCCTGGTGAATCATGAGAATTCCCTCTTACCACCTCAGGCTTGAATTAATGTAATGTGTTTACCAGCGTAGGCTTGTGTTGTATTCAATTACAATATCGTAAATATATACTACGTATTGTGAAAAGTGTTAACACACTGAAATAACTGTCTGTAGAAATAATAAATATCATAACTTAAAGGAATAGTCAATTTTCTTAAAAGAAAAATCCAGATAATTTACTCACCACCATGTCATCCAAAATGTTGATGTCTTTCTTTGTTCAGTCAAGAAGAAATTATGTTTTTTGAGGAAAACATTGCAGGATTTTTCTCATTTTAATGGACTTTAATAGAGCCCAACATTTAATACTTAACTCAACACTTAACAGTTTTTTCAACGGAGTTTCAAAGGACTCTAAACGATCCCAAACGAGGCATAAGGGTCTCATCTAGCGAAACGAAAGAAAAAAAAATGCACTTTTAAACCACAACTTCTCGTCTAGATCTGGTCGTGATGCGCCAGCGTGACCCCACGCAATACGTCATGACGTCAAGAGGTCACAGAGGACGAACGCGAAACTCCGCCCCAGTGTTTACAAGTGTTGAAAGAGGACCGTTCCTACGTTGGTGTATGTCAACTGATACTAATTAATGTCTTTGTGTCAGTTTATTGTTTACAATGGTCCGCAAATGTGCGTTTTATATATGTAACACGTGACCTCCCTACGTCACTACGCATTTACGTTAGGTCACGCTGGACCGGACCTAGATGAAAAGTTGTGGTTTAAAAGAGCATATTTTTTATTTTTCTTGTCAAAAATAACAATCGTTTCGCTAGATAAGACCCTTATGCCTCGTTTGGGATCGTTTAGAGTCCTTTGAAACTCCGTTAAAAAAAAAAAGTTAAGTGTTGAGTTAAGTATTAAATGTTGGGCTCTATTAAAGTCCATTAAAATGAGAAAAATCCTGCAATGTTTTCCTCAAAAAACATAATTTCTTCTCGACTGAACAAAGAAAGACATCAACATTTTGGATGACATGGTCGAGTAAATTATCTGGATTTTTCTTTTAAGAAAATGGAATATACCTTTAAAGGCGAGGTGCGTGATTTTTGAAAAACACTGGAAAAGGGAGTTGGCCGACTACCAAAACACACTTGTAACCAATCAGCAGTAAGGGGTGTGTCTACTAACTGACATTGTTGCCTAGGTTGCGTATGGGTGGGGCAGGTCTATCAAAAGAAGGTCCAGATTCTATTAGGGTAGGGGCGTGTTTGTTTAAGTGTTTTCAAATGTCAACATTGGCTTTAGAGATCATGCACCCTGCCTTTAAAGTCCCTGTAAACTGGAAGTACTGACTTTACTTTCGTGTTGTGGCGTATTTCCGAGCAAAACGGAATATCACGCGAGGAAAATAGTGGGGGGGGGTTTCCAATGTGCTTTAATTGGATATAGAAAAGTAGGCGTTTTATTCAGAAATGGAACTTGCAGTAGACTGACAGTTGGAGGGGGCGGAGTTAAAGGGTGCTCCCGCCCAAGCCGTCTAGCTGACATCATAAGAGAATGATCGCAACAAGAGGGCAGACATTTTAAGATTTTGATTGAAGTTTATGAATGCACACATGGCCGGACTTACCATTGGGCTTGATTGGGCTTGAGCCCAGGGGCCTCGGCCAATAGGGGCCTCCGTGCTTGCTTGCGTTCGTTTGATTTGTTCAGTCGTTTTCATTTTTTATTTTACAGCCTATTGGTTGGTGCAGAATTGTTTGGTGCTGCATTTAATTCGTTAATATATTATGTCAGTCATCTTGGTGCCGAATATGACGCGCTGCGTTTACTGCTTTTGAAACCCATAGATGCTAGTACAATAGCGAATACGCGAAATGGGAGTCATGAATGAGCTTTACAGATAATGAGAAAGAGCAACGCGAAAATGAAGCGCTCAGTATGAAAAAGATTACTAGAGTAGGCTATGGTCTTGTAACTCAGTTTTTTTCTTGTTTGTTTGTAATCTTACGTGATACGCAGGTATACGCAGTATATCCACTAGTAATGGTCAAGGATTTCCGTATACCCATTTAAAAAAGCGTGAGGATACTTAACAGTGTGTGACAAACCTTTGACACTTTCATTCATAAATTGACATCTGAATCACTCACCATTCGCATGCTGCACTTGCTACTTTGGCGGGTTTAACCTCATATACAGTCGGCTATTTGGTATTTAATGCATTTGACTTCATGCGGCACTGCGCGATCCGATCATCATATGAAATCAAATGATCACTGCGCAAAAGTGATTGTAAAGCAGACGGGTGTTTTCTAGTGGTTCAACAACAGCAAAAAGAATGACATCAGAGTACCGCGAGAGCGATTCGAGAAATCACACAGAGAAGTCTGCTTTCTAATCGCTCTCGCGGTACTTTGACATCACCAAGCGGTCTGCGTAGCGCCAAATGAAATCCAATCTGTTCGCAGTCTGCAGTTCACGCGACAAACAGTTTCTGTGGAGAAAAAACGAGTGAAGCAGAGCTACGAAACATAACAAAATCCGGAGAGTTAACAACGCACATGATTATATCAACATTTAAATCATCAGTCCAGTTTATTACTTCATCTGGAGGTGAGGATTCACTAAATTATGGCCATTTTGATGTCCTGATGGTTTTTGATATAATCCACTAGCTAGCCTAACTTTCCTGTAGTTTCTCTTTCAGCATGTTTGCTAACAGAATCATAGTTTAAACTTCTGAAAAGTGTTCATTTTTATATCTACGTTCAAGGTTTTAATGTATTACGTTCATATCAGACGCAAAAATTAATTAATGATCATCTTCTCTACTTTGGTTTTTGGTGTCTAATATTACATGATGGTCTTGTCATAATTATTAAATAAGTTCCTAAAATCTTTACTTTTTCATTCTTAAACACTGCACCCCTTGTACGCTATTTGCAAAAAAATACACTTGTTGATTATGTTTATAACATTATATGGTGTGTAATAAGGTGAATGTTTATCAAGACTATTATTATTTTCTTAAGCTAAGTCTTACACAATGATTTTAAATGTTGTTATGGGGTATTTTTTAATGTGCATGATTAATTTGAATGTGTGACAGCCCTAAAAATACATGATTTAATTTTAGACTGGGCTTATGTTCTGCTTTAGAGATATAGGGGCAGTTTCCTAGTCAGGTCTTATCCTAGTCCCAGACTAAAATGCATGTTTGATCTGTCTTAATTTAAACACATCTTGCACTGATATATCTTAACATTGTCTCAAGACGCACACCAGTAATGTTTTTTGCAAGGTTTGTTTGTAAAAACTACTTGAATGCCCTAATAATAACCTATAGCAATAGGCCTAGTGCTGGATTAATCTAAACCATGTCGGGAAACTTCCTTAAAATATAGTTCTATGATATATTTTTTTACTGTATGTGTGCACTCTCAGAAGATAATTTACACAAGCTGTCACTGGGGTGGTACCCTTTCAAATAGTACACCTTTGTACCTAAAGAGTGCATGTAATGGGAACAAATGTATATATCTGTACCTAATTAGTAAATATTAGGACCCATTTAAAGGGTACCATCCTAGTGACAGCTTTTGTACCTTTTGTTCTGAGAGTGTGGGGCCCAAAATTTATTCAAGCCCAGGGGCCTCCACCCTGGTAAGTCCTGCCCTGAATGCACATGATTTAAAAAAATATAATAATGACTTACACAAATAAAATGTTTATAATGAACACTGCAATATTACATTAAAGTGGCCATTTCTTCTGTGTTTTCGAAGCTATGATTGTGTATTGGTGGGCACGATAACAGCCAAAGTCAGTTGTTCAAAATCTTTCTTTTTAGTAAACTCTGTGTACACAAACAATGTTCTCAATGCTCGCGTTCATGTGTGGAGATCCATGTGATACTTCGAGCAAAGTTTCATGTTGTGTCGTGCCTTCTTAGTGTTGTAAAAATAGTGGTTGTTTGTAGAGGACAGCAGCTGGAAGAACGCACCATTTTTTTAAGTAGCGTTTCTTTTCATGACAGTCGAGGTGCGAAATGTTGTCTTCCGTAGCCATTTCCCGTATCCGTAAAATTCATGGACAGTAAAAGATAAGAAATCCGTAAATCGTAGCAAGCTAGCCAATGCTTGTCAGTAGCCTACTGGTACTCGGGAGGTACTCATAATGGCGGCAAGCAACTGGAATGACGTAAAATGTCACATCACTGATATTCATGAATAGAAGAAAAATACAACACAGTTTTATGTCAATTTGTAACTATTTGGGCTAATTGGTCTGTTTGCCAACACTATATAAAGACACGGTTAATTTGTACATCAAGATGAAAATGCTGCGACACTAACATAAAAATAGCATGGTAGTACCATGTTTTTTCAATAGCACCATGGCAGTACTGTGTTTTTGAACATGAGTTTGATAGTCACCTGCTGTACCATAATAATACATTACTTAATAGCGACACATCGCCATGTTATCTCTGAAATACTTTTTTGTAAGAATTGGCAATAACATTTTTAATAGCATTCTCTCAAACGTAATAATTAGTTGAATATCAAATCTGAAATGCGAACAATACATTTGTTCTACAAGCACTTAGCCGGACACATTAAAAGCAGTTATTTTTTGTTTTTAGTGCGGGAATCTTCTTTCCCGCAGATGAAAATGATTTAAAAAACTGCGGAGCTTTAGAAGTTTCATTAATGAAACAGAAACGGTCGACTGCTGATGTTCTCTTCACCTCCTGCGGTAAAGCAATAAAAGAAAATCAATTTCATCTCCTGTATTTCAGGCTGTCTCTGTTGACTTCAGCTCTGATAATACTTCCAGACATGCTTGCTAAGTGTTGGAGGTGATTCAGGAGGGCAGGAATAGTGACAACAAGTCTTTGCTTAAAAGGGATTTATTCAAGGTAGCAGGTGTTTGTGGTGGTTGGGCGCTCTTTGGCCCTCACCCTAACTTATTCGCCACAGACGGATTTGAGTTCAAATTCTTCTGAAAAGCATGAGGTCGTTCTTCAGCACCTGTGCGCACGGTTTCTCTACAGATTCGGCCCACTTTTTTCTAAGCATTTGAGGCTGTGAAAGGTTTGCTTTTGTCTCTTTGACAAGACAGAGCTTGAGTCAGTTTGATTATAACTGATTATATCTAGCCCATCTGGCGCTGTTTAAAAACACATCTGTCTGGACATTTCTCATTTCATTTTTTTTTTATTTCACTTTTTTACTGCGATTGATTCACCGGAAGCTCACCTGCATTCCTTTTTAGTTGATATTATTTATCTTTTGAGACATGAAACACTGCAACCTATAAATGGAGAAAAACATGCTATATTTTGTAATGGGGTATGACTCACTGTACTTTTAGAGATGTCAAGTAAACACTAAGCAGTGCAAGAAACAGATCTAGTGAATGGAAAGGCAAACAGGTATGATGATGCTGTTCCTTCTGCTACAATTAAATACGGAAAATGCTGGGTTATTTTCAACTCAGCCTTGGGTCAAAAAGGACGAACCCAGATAGAAAATTTATATTTGACCCAACCATGGGTTAAAACAGCCCATCTCTCTCTCTCTCTCTCTCTCTCTCTCTCTCTCTCTCTCTCTCTCTCTCTCTCTCTCTCTCTCTCTCTCTCTCTCTCTTTTAAAGGATAATTCCGGTATTTAACACTTTGAGTCTCATTTCTGGTTTGTTTTGGATGAACTACAGTGATGGACACTGAAATTTTGACAATGGGTCGTGTCTTGACTTTTTGACTCGTTTAGAAGCGTCTCTTGACTGCTTCAGAATGGAAGTCAATGGCCATGCACAAACATGTCATTAAAACAACACTTAACATTCATTTTCAAAACTGTGCTACTTACTGAGTGGTTTGTGGTGTTCGTTGATGATTGAAAACAAATATATTGGCGCAATGTATGATTTCAATCCGTGTTATTTGCTATAGTGGAACTATTTTTTCATATACCTCACAACCGCGTATATACTTCCGCTCTATATTTGAGTCTGAAGCGTTAGCACACTCCCGACCAGTTGATGGCGACAACCACTTTGCCATACAAGTACGCTCGGTGTCTAGCGTATAGACAGTCACAATCGAGCTCAACTTCAAACCTAAGGCTGGTCACTGAGCCATCAAATATGGGAAAATGTATTTAAACCGAGCGAAAAAACTACAACCACATGTAAACAGACCCCTTTTCCGTTTCGAGCGGCGGAGTGATATATCAGCGAGCAATGAGTCTTCCAAGAGAAGTCAATGGAATTTTACAAAATGCCAAATAAAACACGACAGAAACTGTATTTCGCTACACAACTTGTTTTTAATCATCAACGAACACCACAAACCACTCGGTGAGTAGTACAGTTTTGAAAATGAATGTTAAGTGTTGTTTTAATGCCATGTTTGTGCATGGTCATTGACTTCCATTCTGAAGCAGTCAAGAGACGCTTCTAAACGAGTCAAAAAGTCAAGACACGACCCATTGTCAAAATTTCAGTGTCCATCACTGTAGTTCATCCAAAACAAACCAGAAATGAGACTCAAAGTGTTAAATACCGGAATTATCCTTTAATTATTTTGTGCTTTATCGGTTCCCATTCTGACAACTTACTGAATTTAGTTTGACAGTATGACCTGCAGTTGGTGCATGATGTCACCCGAGGCAAATACCTGGCCAATTAAACGTTTAGTAGTAGATAGCATGACATTAGAAATTGTTAGTTTTTAGTCATCCACACTTTTTTGGAGATTTTAGGGTACTGTATAAGTGTATACAGACTTTCAAAATCTATCTCTCTATCCATAATAATCTATCTACACTTTAAAAAATGCTGGGTTGTTATTAACCCATGCTGGGTAAATATTGGACAGAACACACCACTGGGTTAAAAGTGGTTGAAACAACCCAGCACTGTTTAATTTTTAACCCAGTGGTTTGTTCAGTTCAATATTTACCCAGCCTCTGTCAAAAACAACACAGCATTTTACATGTATGTCTTGTTATACACTGTAAAAAATGATGTTGCTCAATGAATTATTTTTTACTTTCACTCAATGTCAAAGTCGTCTTTGATTGGTTGAAATAAACCGGATTTCCAGGAGATGTGAGTGTCGCGATTAGTTTCGGTCCCTGGAAAACAAAGCTCTGACGATCCATTGAGGAAGAGAATCAGTCATGTTCACGTGGATAATAATGACCAGTTATCATCCCTGCTGAAAAAAACAGCATTAAACCAGCATGGGAATTATGCTGGTCTATGCTGGTTTAGCTGGTGGTCACCAGCATAGCATCTCCAAAACACAACATATGCTGGTCTTGCTGGTATGACCAGCATGGGATGCTGGGTCTAATGTTGGTTTGGTGCTGCTTTAGCTGGTGCTAATGCTGGTTTGGTGCTGGTTTAGCTGGTGATAATGCTGTTTTGGTGCTGGTTTAGCTGGTGCTTATGCTGGTGCTGATGCAGGTTTAGCTGGTGTTCACTAGCAAACAAGCAAAAAAAACACAACATATGCTGGTCTTGCTGGTATGCTGTTTTTTTCAGCAGGGATGATCAGCTTAACATTGGATTCTCAAAAAATATGCAAAGCATAGACTCTCTAAAAGACGTCCAAGAGTTTAGCTTGAGGCAGTTAGTGGAGTCAAAAAGTTTGGTTCTCCTGAATTGCTTGTAGGTGTCAAAAAGTGAAGAGCTATGCCTCAAACAGATGTTTAACGGGAGCGTCTCATTGGTGTGGCTGTTGATGAAGTGCACAACATTGTTCTATGGTGAGTAATGTTGTTTATTAGATGCTTTTCGGTTGGGGCTGGTTATTTCATTAACTGACTTGTTGCCAGCCGACTTGTTATTGTGGGGAGTCCGAAACGTGGCGCTAGACGAAACAAACTGTGATTGGTTGTTTGACATGTCGGTCAAACAGCTCGTGGGCGGGCTTTGTCCAGAAAAAGCAGCGAAAAACACCAGACCTTCAGTATTGAAGGTCTGGCTATGCGAGACAAGCTCAAACTTGACTCAACTAGCTTTATTCAACTAGTTCATTCAACTAAAATGTTTTAATCAGTTTAATCTTTAAAAACTTACAACAAGGACTCTGTCGATCAAAATGGTACTAGTATTTACTTCAGTTATGATGTATTATTTGGGAATTTTTGATAACAACATTTTTAATTATTTACCAAACAATTTTATGCTTGTGTTGTTAACAAAATTATTAACTTCAGTCACATAAAAACAAGCTTTTAATTCATTACAATCACTTATCATACAGACTGAACATACAGACAGAATTAAGTCTACTCTACACAGAGCGCAAAAAAACAGTCCGAAAAGCAGTCCAAAGTCAGGCAGCACATCTGCAAGGCCATTTAGGAGAATTTCTTCCTCCACCTGTACAGGAGGAGACAGTCTTGCCATATGAATCCCTCTGGTCTGCCTCTCCACATCATCACCGATCTGGTTTGATAAACAGAATAATATAAATACACACACACATACATCAATACATGTTCAATATAATAAAGCTTGATGGTGAAAGACTTTATTCCCTAAAATAATGTTAAAGTTAGACCAAATTTCCCTCAGATATCGCACGTAATTAAACACTATTGGGCCGTTTTCTCGGCAGGGCTTATCACTGACTAAAATACTGACATCTCTTAACATATATCAGTGTTATTCTTTTATCTCAAAATGCACGCTAGTATTGTATTTTGTAACGTTTGTTTGTAAAAATGTCCTAATATAAATAAGACCTAAGGTTAGTCCTAATCTAAACCCTGTCTGGTAAACATTCACTTTATGCCTAGGCTATTCTGATCTTATTTTAAACCCTAGTTATGTTGCTATAATAGCATAAATAATACCTGTAAAATTACAAAGTTCACTGCCAGGCGATTTATTTTCTTTAACAGAATTCGTCTTTCAAAGCCTACAGTGAACGGCCGGTTTGGACTACAGCCCTCTACTTCCTGCTTTAATGATGTCAATAAAACAGTTTTTTGTCTAAACTCCGCCCACAGGAATACATCAGTCGTCAGCTAAGCTAACGCAAGCTAAGCTGCTATCGAATCACAACACACTACAAGCTACACAATCATAACTCGATATGTATTTCTGAAGGAGGGACTTCATAGAACAAGGAAGACATCAGCCCATTTTGAGGACAGTGAAAACAGTGCTACAGATAAGTAAATTGTGTGAAAAATACCTTGTTTTTTACACGTGAAACATGAACACATGTTATATTGCGCACTGTAAACACAATCAATTCTTTCAATACACAGAAAGAATGGGACCTTTAACTAAAAAAGCTCCAGTTTACATTGGACACATAACATAACACACCTTTATCTTTACAAAAACGTTGAGTATTTGCATCTTTGTCAACTAATATAGTTTAAGATTAACATTTATTCTAATCTTTGTCCGGGAAACCTCAACACACACACACACACGCATACTCGCTCGCACGCACACATGCACGGGTATTTAGAAGTTTTATTTAAAACTGTTATGGTATTGGGACTATTTCTCCACCAGGGAGGATGCAGTCCGGTTATAACAAATGGGACATCAGAGCAACTTACATGATACATGCAAACCTTAAATATGATATAAATAAATGTTTTAAATAGCCGCTATCTTTATTAACTGACCAAATATTTGAACTTTAAGCACATACATTCACGCCTGCACAACTCTTACAACTACATTTTTGACCTAATAACATTAGTATTATAAGCATTTTGCTGTCAGGAAACATAGCAGTCATAAGTCCACATATTGACCAGATTTGTCTAATTAGTTCAGTCAACACTAGCCATTCTGAATGTTGACTAGATTTGAAAATATCCATTCATTTAATGTTTCAAAAATAGATTTATGCAGACTTACAGGTGCAGTGTGTAAATTTCTGCAGCATCTAGCAGTGAGATTGTGAATTGCTCAGTCCACCGTTCACCAAGACACACGGAGAAGCTACGGTAGCTGCCACAGGACAAACCTGTCATTGTCGGAGAAAACTGAATAAAAAGGTTTGTCCGTTAAGGGCTTCTGTAGAAACATGGCGGCACAAAATAGTGACTTCCATGTATGGGGACCCTCGATGTATGTAGATAAAAACGGCTCATTGTAAGGTAATAAAAATATAATGGTTCATTATGTAAGGTCTTTATAAACCACTAATAATATAGTTTTGTATATTATATTGCATTTCTGTCAAGAGATCCTTCTAAAATTACACACTGCACCTTTAAAATAATATGTCTTTTCATCTAAGCCCGATGTCAATGTAGGTAACGTGTGGCTACTTGCCTCAGGTCCTATATTAAAAAACCACGGTTTTATGATGTATATTTTTTGTATTGTATACTTTTTGTAGGAACTGCTTTGAAAAAGTACTTTTGAGACTTTTACATTGATGTCACTGATTTTTATATATCTGCATAGTTGTGCTGTCTCACAGTTTGATAACAATATCACATTGGCATTTGTTTGGACATGTTTCGTTCAGACGTGCTTCGAGCTCAATTTACAGACATTTTCTTATCAGTGTGAAGGAAATGGACCCATCACACCAATAATTAACTGACAGCAATGGGAACCTATCTTGGTCTGTTGTTGTAAAAATGCATTTTTATTTTTCAAACACCCTTCTTCCTTTTTCATTCATTCATGCACAGTTGCTCAAGAGTCTAATTATGGTCCATCACTGAAACTTGGCACGGGCAGGTGTGTATTTCTCTCTGAATCATTATTAGGCAGCTGCAATAAATCGCCCTTCTTCCGAATCAATATGTGCCCCTTCATTAACTCACCATGGCTATTGGCTAAGGCCACAGAGAGTCACAATGAAGCTTAAATGAAGTCCATGGATGAACCTGAAACAGTGGTTTTCTGAATGAAGGTGTGTGAATTCAGATTATGTTTCAAGTCTCTATCCTGCCGTGTGTTCCTTCAAAGCAGTGCTTTGAAGTCACTTTGAATTGACTCGTCACCAAATGCAAAACTGTAAATGTAAATGCATGCACATCTATATCATTAGGTTAATAATATATACATTTTAAAACGAATGAGTCTGGCTTTTTTCCCAGGAACCAAAGACTGGAATGATAACATGTTTCACCCCAATTAGTCCATGAGATGATGTTGGATGTCGGCCATGTTAAATATAGTCTAAATACGAACACTTCTGCATCCTCCCTCAACAGTCAGCTGCCCCAGTTTCAGCTGGGGTGTAATAAGCTGCCACAACATTTCTGTGTAGATTTACACGATGAAATGCAAGATTTGTTTGTATTTTTCAGTCACATTGTTTTATTTGGTCAGGCTTACTAATTTATGCCCTGTCAGCTCTTGCTTCATGCTGTCTACAAATTAACAAATGGGTAAATAATTAGTTTTCCTACAAAAAAAAGCGTAAAGCTACTTTGTGTGAAACATACAGTAATATATAAAGCCGTTTCATTGGAGGATAGATTATTTGAAGTGTTATAAAGGTCTTTGCAGCAATTAAAATAGTTGTATATATATATATAAGTGGAAGTTTTATATTACATAAGGAATTTGCAGTAGTGGAAAACAGGGCACAACCTAATGCTTTTTGGTTTTGGCTCAGTCATTTAAAAATATTTGAGTTTGATTAATTTTATTTTTACACAAGCAACACACACATCTCTGCTACAAATGACCATTTGAAGTTTGTTTCTATTACTTACCATTCTTGGACAATAACACCAAACGTGACAGAAGTGCAAACGTTACAACTTACACCATAGGTGGGGTTAATTGTAACAGGCAGGGGGTTAGTTGTAACACTTGATAAAAATTAAGTTTGCAGGCAAATATTTCAATATTATTTTGTCTATATACTTGAAGTGGATATTGTTGATATATCTGTCTATAATAGACAGGTATCTACACTATTCATCCCTCATCTAATCATAGCTCAATTATAAATGGATACAAATGTCTAAATGCATGAGAAAAAGCAGCACAATTATGACAATTGAATTTTTTTATATTTGACCCAATCTGTAAAAACCATACTTAAAGTCTCAAAATCAATTTCTGAGATAATGAAAATCAAAGTCTGATTTTAGCCATTAATTTCATTATGATTTTAATATTTGACATGATCTTATTCAATCAACATATGAACAAAAATAAATGTGACAATTTTTGATAAGACAGACACATTAATTTTGTTGGCAGCCAGCAATCATTTGTGTGTAGCCTTTTTAAAACTACGGCAAGAATAACACTAACGTTAGTCGTTTTCATATCATTGGTGCTATGGGGTTAGTTGTAACACAGCGTTACAATTAACCCCGCTGGGTCAAAATATTTTCAAGCCCACCAAAAAAGTTGCTAAGAGTTGCAGACATTTTTCAAAACTATGCTATGTTTTAGTCAACAAGACAATGATTAATATGACATAACATTGGTTTTGGTATCGTACACACAAAAACCGAAAAAAAAAACATATGATGAAAAAATTTAATTACATGCCAACAAAATCTTTCATCAATAACTCTCTGGAAAAACATTATACATTTCCATAAATTTGCAGGAGACGGTCTTTTGGCAGCATGAAAACAATACGAGAAAAACAAATCACTTAACCCAGTGCACCAATGTAAACGGTCCGTGTTACAACTAACCCCACGTTAGCCCCCCGCACCCCTACACCCTCAGATAAAAGGTACATGAATGTACAAAAGTTGTCACTGGGGTGTTACCTTTTCAAAAAGTACACGTTTGTACCTAAAAGGCACATTTTAGGACCTTTTTAAAAGGGACTGTCCCAGTGACAAAGAGGTACAACTTTTGTATCTTTTTTCTGAGGGTGCAATACCATGAATAGCAATGTAAAAAGCATAGAAAAATTTTAGTAACACCATAAAATAGTGAAGTCTTTAAGACTGTAGCAAAATCATTACAATAATAGCTATATTAACAGAATTTACAGAACCATAAGCTAAGCTAATGTTAGTAGTTTCTCAGCAGCAGGGCAACAGAACTCCGGTCGTGGAGAAAATATACCAACATCATTTGTTTTGCCAGCACTGAGACACATAGATCATATTAGCAGGGTCAGCAAGCATCAGTATTCTGTGATAATGTAGTCTCTTTATTAGTCAGTGCACATAGTATCACATGGCAATGACCTGGTTTTTTGTCTGCCAGCTGGTGATAAATGTAATAGAGATGATCTAGTTTACAGAGAATATCCTGTTTTGCTGTGCGGATCATTGGGAAGCAGGTGGCTTTCCTTGGAAATAACTCCCAGAATAATTTTTTAGGTGATGTCATCAATTTAAAAAAAATCAATGAAATGGCTTGATGAATGCACTTTTATGCATTTCCTTTTGAAACTGGAAAATTACGATGGGACATTTGAGCCAAGGGAGAGACATACATTAGGAAACACGTGTTTCATGGCAGTTTGTCCAGATGAGAATGACTGTAGATTTGCTCAAAGAATATTTTGTCAACTTAAAAGGTGTACACTACTATATATGACTTCAAATACACGTTAACTAAAAGTAGGCTAACAGAAAAAAGGGTGGGATGTTTTATATGTTGTGATTTCAACTAGTCAGCATTTGCCCAACGATTGGACTGAATTTAAATTACTCTGAAGGCAAGAATAATTTGTTAATCCCACACAAATCTCTCGAGTATTTTGGCACCACATTTTTTAAATAACACAGTATTTGTTCAGTCAGATTTATATGAGATGTCAATACGGAGAAGTATTAATTCCAGAATGAATAGTTTCTTCGTATTTAAAAGGCTCTTTTGCTTGATCTGTGGGCTTAATAGGGATTTTATTGGAATTTAATGTGTTTATACGCAGCATAATTGATTGCCTCATTAGGTTAATACGACCTGGCTAAAACATCATTATGATTTTAAAAGATTTTCTCCAGATTTATTTAGATGCAACACATGAAACACATTTTAGGAACAGCCTTTCATGAATGAGATTCAAAGGAAAATATGTCATTAAGTTAGATTGACAATAAAGATCTTAAAAAAGTTATTTCCCTTCTGCAACTGTTCGGTTATTAAAGGGATAGTTCAGCCAAAAATGATATTAAACCCATGATTTACTCACCCCCAAGCTATCCGAGTTGAATATGTCCATTTTTCAGACAAACACATTTTCGGATATTTTAGAAAATGTTTTAGATCTTTCAGTTGATTAAATGTAATGTTACGGGGTCCACGACCTTCAAGTCCAAAAAAAGTGCGTCCATCCTTCACAAAATAAATCCAAACGGCTCCAGGATGATAAACAAAGGTCTTCTGAGGGTAAACCGCGCGGTGTTGTTGTAGAAATATCCATATTTAAAACTTTATTAACGAAAATAAATACCTTCCGGTAGCGCCGCCATCTTAGACTCCTTTGTATTCAGGGTAGGGTTGCACCAGTCGTTTGAAGTTCTTACTTAAACTGGGACGTAAAGTCCAAACTAGAGGCTTAGTAACTACTAGCTAGTTTATAACTAACTCTTTACTTAATTCGGTTGCACCACTTGTTCTTAAGGAAGAACGTAGCTAGTAGGTCGTAAGCTCTCCATAAAGTAATGCGTTGTCGCATAGAATGACGTTTATTTTCCTTAACCCAATCACAAGCCTTATAATGGGCAAGCAGGAAATAGTCTGAACAGTACGTAATTTCAAACTCATTCTTGTCTCGCCTAAACTGAAAGTTAAAAAAAGACGTTAAAGCATATGTTATCGAACTCAAAACATTACACTTTTAATTGAAAATATATATCCCACACATGGAAGAGAAAATAAACAGGAAGAAATTTTAAATCTTATTTTAATTGATGGATACACAGAAAATTAAACAGTTCTTGAAAAGTCGTTGACGAATTTGCGGCTCTTCATAATTAATACGAGCTCATCGATGTTATATAATCTGGATGACATCTTATTCCAAACGTTATTCATGGACAGGGGCTTCCGTAAATATTTAGTTACAACGTATTGTTACGCTTAAACTAAGTTTAATGGTGCAACGCAAAAACATTTAGTAGTGCGTAAGTTGTAACTTAGTGCCTATTTACGTCGTAACTAAGCTACGTTGTAACTTACGCACAGCTGGTGCAACCGGCCCCAGGAGAGAGTATTAGCGTAGTGTACGCACTTTTCTTAGTGACGTATGACAAATTCGGAGGGCAGGGGCACAGAGCAGCAGCAGATTAGCCTCCGTAGGCTGCGTAAGCTCTCATCCTGAATGCGGACGCGACTAAGATGGCGGCACTACCGGAAGGTAGTTATTTACGTTAATAAAGTTTTAAATATGGATATTTCTACAACAACACCGCGCGGATTACCCTCAGAAGACCTTTGTTTATCATCCTGGAGCCGTTTGGATTTATTTTGTGAAGGATGATGCACTTTTTTTGGACTTGAAGGTCGTGGACCCCGTAACATTACATTTAATCAACTGAAAGATCTAAAACATTTTCTAAAATATCCGAAAATGTGTTTGTCTGAAAAACGATGGACATATACAACTCTGACAGCTTGGGGGTGAGTAAATCATGGGTTTAATATCATTTTTGGCCGAACTATCCCTTTAAAGGGATAGTTCATAAAGGAAGATATTTCAAGGAATGATTATAACTAAACCAATCAGAAGTCCTATTGGCTTCCATAGTATTCTTTTCTCCTACTATGGAAGTCAATGGTCCCTCTGATTGGTTTGATTATGAACATTCCTTGAAATACACTGAAAAAAATGATTCATTCAATTTATTCAATTTTTTAAGGTAAGTGATTGCAATCAATTTATTTAATCTACATTTAAAAAAAAAAAAAAATAAAAATAAAAAAAAAAAAAAAATGTTGTTTAAATGTAGTTTATTGATTGCAACCACTTACCTTAAAAAATGTAGTAACTTGAATGAATATTTTTTCAGTGTATCTTCCTCTGTATTGATCAGAACAAATAAATGTATACAGGTTTGAGAGTGACTTTTAATTGGAAATCTTCCGTTGCATATTAATGACCTAATTTTTGCTTTACAATAGCACTGAACATTTTGAGATAATTACAGAGTATTACGATGTAAAATGAGTGAAGTATGTTGCTGTTTTAATTAACTTAAATTTGCAAATGTGTGTTTTTTTTGTCTTGCTTGTTTAGAATTAGTTTTGTGTAATGTGTTTCTGTGAAACGTTGGTATGGCCATCTTGGCCAGGACTCCCTGGAAGAAGAGATTTCTTTAATCTCAATGGGACCTTCCTGGAAAAATAAAGGTTAAATAAAAAATAAAACAGAGAATAACAGGTTGTTTTAATATTTCCTTTCTCTCTGTAAACAGAACGATGCTGAGAGTCTGGCTTCAGAATGTTGGAATTGGGCACCTGTTCGGACAGCGCTCAGAGCCTTTCTGACCGCAATGCCCTGGCAGTGCCATCTTTCTGTCAGGGGAGGTTCGGGGGGAGCCCACCTCCACGATGTTTCCTCGGCCAGCCGCAGGACCCGGAGGTCTGGCACAAGCACCGTGGAGCACTGGAGGACGGTTCCCCTGCCTGCTCGCTGCTGGAGCCCCAAAGCCTGGCTGACAACTTCATGTCCAATGCATCCAGTTTCGACACCCTTTACGTCCCCCACGCACATCAGATGGGTCTGCCGCCATCCTCCCTGGATCTGGCGGGGTCGTGCGAGGGAGCTGCCGCGTTGGGTCTTGACCCGATTGCTGTTAGCCCGAATATCATTAAACGACGCAGGGGAGGGCTCATTGAACAACGGGACATCATTAGAGCACACCAGGCACACAAGATTCAGAGCACCCCACAGGCGCGACGGAAAGAATGGGAGTAAGTTGCACGTGCATTTACACAGCATGCAGTTTAATATAATGTGATTGCATTTTCTATATATGGTGGCTGATACTGATCATAGAGTTTAAGAGAATCAAGAAGTGAGGTTTCTTAAAGTTTGAAAAAACTTTTCTTTTAAGCGGTGAAGTGGTGGAAATTAACGCTAACAAAGCAACGGTCAAGTTTTATGTATCCAATGGTGCGAGATATAGGGATGATCCCATCAGGATTTTGCAGCCGATACCAACTACCTATTTCTTATCATCATGATTGGCCAATAGATCCCTGTATTGATGACAGCTAAAGAAAAGAAGTGCTCTGATGATAGTCTTTTTTTCCAGATAAAGTGATACCACAGATGTTGCCTTGGATATACAGTATTGTTTGTATATTATTGATTTATTAGAAAATCAAAATAAGCATCACAAATATATATTTAAAGGTGCCAAAGAATGCATTGAAATAGTAGGTTAATTGTTTTTTAATATCTACATAGAAGGTATGTGGCTTTAGTAACTCTTTCACCGCCAGCGTTTTTAAAAAAAGTTGCCAGCCAGAGCCAGCGTTTTTCATGATTTTCACCAAAGTTTAATGCCTTCCAGAAAATGTTCTTCTTTAAATATATAGACATACAATATACCAAATGAATGAACAGACCCTCTGCTTTCAAACACAAAAAAACGTTTCATCCTACCTTTAGTGGTTCTTTTGTAATCAGCTTTTGAATATGGGTAGGTTTCTGCAAAAACACCACATTTTGGGCAAAAAGCAGAGATAATTCCATTTTTGTGACGGACTTTTCATAGAGATCCCATTCAGAGCGCTCTTTAAAACAGACATGGACATGCAGCCGCTTGCCATAGGGCAATACTTCCGGGTTTAAAAAGTTGTGGAAGAGCGCCACCTGGTGGATAATAGCGGTATTGCGGAAAGACGGAAAATCTTGTCATTGACGGGGAAGCGTTTTCTCTTAATTGACGAGATATCTCGTCAATGGCGGTGAAAGAGTTAAGTTAAAAAATTATCCAGAGATGGTTACCATGTCCATTTACAACCTTAGGATTTGCATTTAGAATCAAATGGTCTATTATTACCTTATTTGAAAGGGTCATGAATAATAATTTTGAGCTCTGCTCTGATTGGCTGTTTCTCAGAGCAGCTCCTTTTTAGTAGCTCTGTGTGTGTATAAACAGATCTTATATGTTTGAGCCTGTATTAGATAAAGATATGAAATTTGAGGAATTATCATTTGTTTGGGGAATGTTAATGGATGTTTCTGAGTGGTAAGTTTGTGTTTTTTTTTTTTTACTATGGACCTGCAAAACGTAACTGCTACGTCAATAGTAGAACTTACTAAACGCTAGCATATAGCATAAAACTAGCACGTGGAGACAGAGCACAGTTATGCTAATTTGAAAACCACGCCCACCGGTGGGGTAAACAATCCAACCGTCTCCATTGACTTTGTTTTGCGAGAGGCCGCCTCCTTGTCATTTCTGGCTTATAACAAAAAACAGAATAATGCCTAAAAGCTGCTGTGTGACAAGATGTACAGCTTACAAGCCAAAAAACCCAGAAATACATTTTTATAAGCTGTCAAGCCGTAAAACTCAGCCTTTAAGGAGAAAAAGGTGGATTGCCGACTACGTTTCCCCCTAGTGGGTGCAGGTCTACTAATAGTAGTACTATGAAAAGTTGCCTGTTTCCACTTTTGTGTCTTTTAAACACTCGTTTTTTGGGGTCGACAATTACAAAAAGTACAAAAGTTAATTGAAACATTTCAACCCATAAATTAACAAAATGAAGTTGCTTTATTATCATCCAACCTGATTTATCATCCAACCTGATTTGTATGTATTTTACTACTTGGCTAATTTTATGAATTAGCGCAACATGAATAGAAGAAAAACATATGATTATTAGAAATAAAAAAAAATTATGATACCATATCAGTACGTTTCCATGGTGATAGGGTTTTAAATACAGCACTTGAGGTTTCAAGCAAGTAGGGATTGAAATATGTGATTGTAGTTGTATTATGTTCTAATAATGATTCATATAGGCCTATGACACGCCGTGTCTTCAGCCTTAGCATCGTTCACTGCACATTTTCACATCATGAGGACCTGAAATCTAAGTGTGGCTTTGACAGATTTTCAACCGTGGAGAAAACCAGGCAGAAAAGAAAGCAGCTCTCAATTTAAAACAGTTTCTGTGAGCATACTTATTAGCTATTGGTGCTTTATATACCACATGTCATAACACTGGGAGTGATAGGTATTCATTAAAAGGGTTTCTCTTCACTTGCGTAAGTTAAAGAAGTAAGTTTAAATAGAAGAATAGAGATGAGAAAAGAATAGAAATATTTAATTGCTAAAAAAAACTTACATAAAATAAACGTAATACAGCCACACAACAAACATATGAAAATATTTTAATCGTTATTTGCATGATAATTTTTTAACACAGCCACACAAAATAAATAAAAACTATCACCACAATGCTCACCACAATGATTTCCCTTATCTCATGTGTTAATATTTATGGTAACACTTTACAATAACAGTACATGAATAATCATGTACTAATACATAAATTAATAATTACTTTAATATGAAGTAATGATAAGTTAAGCCATGTACTAATCAATAACTAACCATAACTATGTCATGAGTCATATGAATTCATGCATGAATTACAGCCACCTTAACTACACATTAATACATGTTTGTTAGTTAATGCATTAATTAACAGTTTGGGTAACCGAAATCAAACATGCTCTAGAACAGTGGTTCCCAACGGTTTGCAGGATCTGATGCTTTGTTTGAGGTCAAATAAAGATGCATAAAATGTTCCACTTATAATTTTAGAAACAAAAGATATTTTTCAAATTCATGTGCTCACAATACCAAGATAGCAGGTAGTTAAAGTATTTTATTATGTAAGATAATTGTTCTCTATTTTTGTGTGCTTGTCAATGTAGATTGTAAAATCAAAAGTAAGGTGGATGTAAACGTTACGGCCTACAACAGGCTGTCCGCTCGTTACACTTGTGGTCTGCTGCTTTTGGCGCTGTCAAAATATTTCAGTTAAAATCATTCTGACTATTCCTCAGAAATGACAAACATGTTAACCAAAGTCACAATGCCAAATGTATAGTGTTCATATAAAGACCATCAAACCGTCAATCATACCAGTTTATTTGTGAAAGCTATAAAAATGTTATCTTAGCTGTGTCTGAAACCGTTCCCTCGTTCACTCATTCACTATTCCCTATATGGGGAATGACAATTGAGTCCACTATATGGGGAAGAAGCAAATGAAAATGAGTGAGCGATTTCGGACACTGACGTAAATATCATGCGTCAGAGAGCTGTCGCAGAGATTCATCATAAACACCTGTGTGGCTTTATTGATTGTGCTGTGAAATGGTAAAGTTTACTTTCTTACTGTTTTTCACATTAGTCATGTTTATTCTATTAGTTGATAATAAAGAGAGCAAAACAACTTATAATATTTATCTACTGCTGTTTATTTATTGTTTAATAAAAATGTGTATTCGATTTTAAATAAAAGATAACGCAATTATTTTTCATTTGTTTATTTTCAAAAAGTAGAAAATAACTGACAACAAGAAGTAACAAAAGTGTATAAACCTAAATGTTTGGTGTTTACTGTCAGTATCCTTCAGCTGATTCAAGTTACGCGTTCGTCTCCCGTTGCATCATGGGAAATATGAGTGAACGAGTGTACATCGAATGTACCCTCAAAATCAGAGTGCATTGTGGGTAAAAAGTAGTGAATGAATGTAGGGAATGAAGTCGTTCACTCAGGTTTCGGACACCACTACAAAATGGCCGACACCCGATATAGTGCACTATACAGTGGATAGGGAGCGGTTTCAGACCACTGATCTATATAAATGACTGGATTGCGCATAGAACGCTTGACGTAACTGCGTGATTTGAAGCCAGCGCAGAGTTCGAGCCGCCATCTTGGTATACCCAACCGGCAGAGAGCGCCATTGACTTCCATTCAAAATCATGATCAAAATTTACCCCCTTTACAGCGTATCAGTTACACAAGGTTAATTTTTAGGATATGTGTACGTAAATTATTTGTTAATTCTGGTGTTATTTGCAATGTTTATGTTTTAATCGGGCAGGATAATGGATTTATAAAAAACCGTTAATGTGAGTGTGTCTGTTGCATTTGTTAATGACACGGGTATAAATAAAGTTTTTTTTGACATTCAGCTACACTGTGACGGTCAGCGTTATATCTCTAAATAAGTTTAGGTAACTTGTAAGTTTAGATAACATAATTACAAAACTAGCAAATTATTGCATGCACATACGGTACAAAGCATGATTATTTATTTAGATTTCAGAATGAGCACGTTTATTGTCATTAATACTAAATATGCTGCGGTCTGTCTGCTGATCTGATACTGTAATAAAGATGAATGTATAATAACTGTTTAAAACGCAAAATTTACAACTTTCAGTAAATAACTATTTACATGCTTTGGACGTTTGTGTTGTTATAATGTACAGGGTAACTTCACATATAAAAACGAAGACGAGTAAAGTGATGTTTTATCATTAAAATCCGATAACGTCCATTGATTTAATAGAACGTTTGGGTATACCAACATGGCGGCGCGGTGGCTTCACAAGTGTGACGTCATGCGCAATCCAGTCATTTATATAGATCAGTGTTTCAGACACAGCTCTTGATGTTATTTTAATTATTGTTTAATTAATTTTTCGCATTGTATCAGGATCAGCGTTCAGCCAGGGGTGGATCTACGGGTGGATTGACAGCTTGCCCACCCAATCAGATTCATGGAAATACATTATGTTTTTTCATTCAAACCGTAACTCTTCAACCATTTGAACTATCAAAAAATTAGAATTGCTCCTAAAGAAAACAAATTGCGCTTTTTGGCAATATATGGTTTATTACGGTAATGTCTTGCTTTCCGTCCACCAATCGCTGCTGTCATCTAGAGCGGAAGAGGCGGGTTTGAAGAGAGCGCGGTAGGTTAGATTGCACTGAGTAGCAGATTCGTGTGTGAACGTGTGGATCACTGCGGTAAAGAAAAGACTTCTAAATAAAAACGGTGTACACCAGCAACACTAAAGTTAACTCGCTCTTGGTGGCTCGGGACTCGACGGCCCGCCTGGACTGTTTAAGTTGATTTTCAATAAAGCAGTGTTGATATTTTTTGCTTCTGGGTCCTCTATGTTTCAGAACCAGTGCTTAGGTAAGCCACGGGCGTTTAGCTAAATAAATGCTCAATGCTTAAATAGTTCATCGTAAATCGTTGTAATATGCTTATGACTTGCAAATGTTATGCTTATTCAATTGAAATAAACCAAGCTTAATGACGTATGCAGCCTGCATATCCGACCTCCGGAGGATGCAGCCTTCTGTTTGAGAGACGGCCGATTGTAATACAGTTAGATTGAATAACGTAATTCCATCTAAAATGTACAAAACGGACGGAAAAAAACACAGTCATTTTATCTTCCCAATTAACGCAAGTTAAAAAAAGTATGTGAATTTTTCTGGCCCGCAGATGTATAGATGCCCACCTATCAAAAACACTTTCTGCCTCCGCCACTGGGTAACTTATGTTTTTATTTGTTAATGTATGATAAGGTCATGACTTTACTAAGGGGGCACATCATTACTAACTCATCGTTAACTACTCATAAACTAACATAAATTCATGATTTGTTATGGTATGATTAGGTCATGACTTTACTTGAGGGGGCACATCATTACTAACTCATCGTTAACTACTCATAAACTAACATAAATTCATGATTTGTTAATGTATGATTAGGTCATGACTTTACTTGAGGGGGCACATCATTACTAACTCATCGTTAACTACTCATAAACTAACAAAAATTCATGATTTGTTAATGTATGATTAGGTCATGACTTTACTTGAAGGGGCACATCATTATTAACTCATCGTTAACTACTCATAAACTAACAAAAATTCATGATTTGTTAATGTATGATTAGGCCATGACTTTACTTGAGGGCGCACATCATTATTAACTACTCATAAACTAACATAAATTAATGACTTGTTAATGTATTATTGTGTAGGCCCTACACAATGACTTTTCTTGGAGGGGTACACGGTTAAAAAGTTATCAATTACACATTCTATACAAATTCAGCTCATCAAAATCCAAATTTTTGGTGGTTTTAAAGGAGAGGAGCAAATGTGAAAATTAGTCAGACATTTGGAAGGGGTAATAATGGCTTAAAAGAAGAACAAAATAAATACTGTATGTGCATTTTGATATTAAGACGAGCCAGTTCACACAATAACCATCGTCTGTAGGCTAACACTGATTTAAATTTAGAAAGAATAGCGTCTGTCACTCTTAATGGCAGCAGTGGAACTAATTTTAATTATTAATCCATAATTGCACATTTAATGATTAAGGTTAACTGTAAATGTTGCAAGAAATCCAGTGCCATTCAATGTTTTTAGCTCAGCTGCAGGAGCAAATATAGCCTATAAACAGTTTTGCATTACAAACCTAAACATTTTGCATTAACAAAAGTTATTTTCGTTCTTCTAGAGAGCTTGTTTGATATGGAGTACGCAAAGTGTTAGTTAATGCATTAACTAACAAACATGTATTAATGTGTAGTTAAGGTGGGTGTAATTCATGCATGAATTCATATGACTCATAACATAGTTATGGTTAGTTATTGATTAGTAAATAGCTTAACTCATCATTAGTTCATGTTAAACTGATTATTAATTTATGTATTAGTACATGATTATTCATGTACTGTTATTGTAAAGTGTTACCATATTTTTTACATTTACATTTACATTTATTCATTTAGCTGACGCTTTTATCCAAAGCGACTTCCAATTGCTGTATATGTCAGAGGTCGCACGCCTCTGGAGCAACTAGGGGTTAAGTGTCTTGCTCAGGGACACAATGGTGTGTCACAGTTAGGGGTGTAACGGTTCGTGTATTCGAACCGGACCGTTTCGGTTCAGGGCTTTCGGCACGGTGCGCACGTGCACCGAAAGTATTTTGTGTGCGCCTGTGCGGAACATAATACGTGCGTTTCCGCACGAACATATTAAGTGGCGGAAGTCTCCGCGTTCAGCGCAAGTCTTCTGTCAAACATATAACATAATTCGGCCCGCAGAAAGATTTTTATTTACTTAGTTGTATATCCGTTTGATTATTGATGTAAACGTTTACGTGTCGTATCTAAAAGCGCATGTTAAACGCGTGTCAACGCGCTGCTTTGTTCTTTCAAAAGTGCGTGAGAGGATGCACGTCTTTCGTTGCTACGCATTCATGAGACGCGCTTTCTGTGACAGCAAGAATAAGGAATGCGTGATCAGATTTTTCATCTGCATATCACGTCAATCATATCATTGTCACAATGCGATCAGCTGGTCGGGACAGAGAAGAGCTGTAACCCGGGCTTACTCAGCTGCGGAGGGGTTCGTAAGTAAAGTCACAGCTTACATTGATGACACAAGCAAAGATTAGGAGAAACGTGCAAAAGATCAAAGATGGCTATGTATGCAGCTCACTAATCTCAAAATGAGTGTATAATAAGTATATCATCATGTTGCTTGCTATGCAGTTACACATAGAGCAGTAATATTATTTTTATACAGAGATGGTACATAGCCAATTCAGTTCTGTGAGTTAAACAATCCAAAATAAATCAAAACAGAAAATTTTTAGTGGCAAAAATGTAGGCTAATAGTTCATAAATGTATTCAGGAATTGAATTTGTTAGTTCAAGGTTTTAGTAGAAAAAGTTTAAGAGAAGGTTAAGATAAGAGTTACCTTCTGTTATAAAATAATGTAAAAAATAACTTTGCAGTAGTATTTTATTTATTATTTTTTCATTTTATATATATTTTATACTTTAATAAAGTGTTTAAAAAAGTGTAAACAAATTGTAAAAAAAAGTTTAAAGTAATAAACAACCTGCAGTTTAATGTTTGCATTTCTCCCTTACTGTACCGAAAATGAACCGAACCGTGGCTTCAAAACCGGGGTTCGCACCGAACCGTGATTTTTGCGTACCGTTACACCCCTAGTCACAGTGGATTTGAACCCGGGTCTCTCACACCAAAGGCGAGTGTCTTATCCACCGCGCCATCACCACCCTCCAATTGTAATTGTTATTGTAACAATTTATGATTTGCAAAAGAACTGTTGCATCTGTGTAGATTAGATAAGCAAAGTGTGTGCGCATTGTGCACGCTATACATTATGGTCAAGCATGCGCCCTTAAAATAGCATAATGAACAACGCGCAATGCGCCACTGACTTTAGACTAGTTTTTTCTGTTCAGTGGCGCAATTTTTTTTTGAAACTGCAAAATAGCACCAGGGATGGTTTGCGCCGGAACACGCCTCCTTTTTTGCGCTGAACAGCCCAGGGAGCGCAAGTTCATTCCCTAGTTTGCCGACGTGCGTCTGTGGAGGGAAAAACCCGCTGTGCACCGGTGCAAAATACGAATGATACATACGTCACTGACAAAGTCAATTGCGCTGGGTGCAAGATAGGGCCCATTAACTTGCAAGCATGTGAAAAGATAGGTAATTGAAATTTGGCTCCCCTTGTGATGTCAGAAGGGGATCATCTAATAATAATAATACCGCCCCTTAATCTGCACTATCCAACCACGGCACTGCCATTTAGTGCACAGATCAGCTCATTTGCATTTAAAAGGACACCTGCAAAGTGGCAATTTTAACATGCTATAATAAATTATCTATATGGTATTTTGAGCTAAAACTTTACATACGTACTCTGGGGACACCAAAGATTTATTTTACATCTTAAAAAGTCTTGTGAAATGTCCCCTTTAACATAAAGATCCGAATGTTACAGATGCCACAGATGCCTCTACCAAATGGTTCCAGCTCAAAGATTTTTATGTACCAGTCAGTGAACAAAACTTTGAACAGGTGAAGTCACAAATCCTAGTGAGACCATACGTAAAGTTATTACACTTACTGTTTATTGGATTTTTTCTGCATTGATATATAAGTTCATTAATATAGTGTTGCGTAATCTCTCTTGGCCCAGAGCTGTCAGTATGTTAAGAAGTGGTTTTGCTGAAGTAAATGTGTAATGAAAGAGCGGGAGAGTTGGGTCCTGCAGCGTTGGAGCATTGCACTAGCACTACTGAAATGATTACTTCTCATTTGGCTTTAAACACAGTATGAGGGGGTGGAGGTGTAATGACCCCATCACACCTTGGACAACACACACACACGCACGCACGCACGCACACACACACACACACACACACACACACACACACACACACACACTCTATACATTCAATTATATAGAATAATCCCATTAAGGTCATCATAAAAAGAGTATAATAACGAAATTTGTGGGGGTGAGTGTATTCCTGTAGCTCACTTAGGGTAAGGCATTGTGTTAGCAACAAAACAATCAGGGGTTTGATCATGGGTACCAAATGCGTAAATGAATGATGTAATTAAATTTAGCTGTCTATTATAAAAGCAATAGACATCTAATGGTATGTGGTCATTTAAATAGAGTTGGTAAATACGTATGCGGGTTTTGAATAATTTTACCAGCTTGTTACTTTAAGAGCATAACAGATTTATTAATCAAATGTCTTTGACAGATTAATTTGTTAGCCTGATGGGACAGCGATTAATGTATTTGTACGTTCTGTCTTAATGACCTTCGCTATTCACATATAACAGCTCACAGAGATAAAACAGACTTTCAATGCCACAGACTAGTGCATTTTTAGATTCTCACATTCTTTAATATCTAACATCACGGGTGGTATAGCCTTGCAGTTAAATCAAACACTTCTGGGTTCAAACCTTAGGAAAATTATACCTTTAGTTCATTTTCCTTGACAGTATATGGTCAGAAATATCCATTCAGAGAGGGATTTTCTGTACCAGTGCAGAATGAAACTTTAACCTAAAGCTGTTCATGAGTATAGTGGCTGTCATCAATCTTGCTTTCTCTGTAATTAAGAGTTTTCAGCTCTTGCAGTATTTGCTTTCAGAGATGAAGATTGTTGTGGTAGTGCTGGGGGATAAAGGTTCAATTCGGATGCTGATAATCTTTTCCAGGAAGTTCTGTTTGCATGTTGATGAAGTGGGTTGTGTTTTGAATTAGTTGTATTTCGGCCAAATAGTGTCCAATCCTAACAAACATCAATGGAAAGCTTATGTATTCAGCTTATGGTTTTGTGGCCCAGGGTCACGTATTAAACACTTTATTGCTTTCACTTTGTCGAATACAAGTACGTCTGTGACAATACAAGTAGTTCATCGTAGTGGGAAAGAGTTGTGAATTTTGTGAATCTATCTATCTGTCTGTCTGTCTTTCTTTTTATCATCTATAGGAAAAGCCTTTTCTTGGTTAAGCAGTTACCTTGAGGATAGATATCAGTTTGTACAAATAAAGAATATTAAATCTGATCTAATGAAAGTTACATGTGGTGTTCCACAAGGTTCGGTGTTAGGTCCCAAATTGTTTGTATTGTATATAGATGATATTTGTAAAGTGTCAAAAAATTAAAAATGGTATTGTTTGCTGATGACACAAATATATACTGTTCGGGGGAAAATTTGGAGCATCTCCTGAAAACAGTTGAAATTGAATTGATGGCTTTAAAAAGTTGGTTTGATGATAATCGACTTTCATTGAATTTGACTAAAACAAAGTTCATAATATTTAGCAATCGACAAAGTAATATCAAAGCTAAAATTATAATTTGTAATATGGAAATAGAAATAGTATATGAATATAAATTTTTGGGTGTTACAATAGACCATAAATTAAGCTGGAAACCACATATAAACCATGTAAAAACAAAAAAGGGTTTATGATAAAAGAGATGCTCGCGTTTGCCAGATACACAAATAATCTCATGCGTAATCAGAGTTTACTGTTAAGGGAGTGTCTTGCATGTATTTTGTGAATGCGTCTCTTTTATAATAAACGGTTTTGACGTGTGTGCAGCAGGCACTTATGTGGCACACGTGATGCACATGGTTCACATGACGCAACAAACACATATTTAAAACACAAGCTCTATCTATCTATCTATCTGTCTGTCTGTCTGTCTGTCTGTCTGTCTGTCTGTTTGTCTGTCTGTCTGTCTGTCTGTCTGTCTGTCTGTCTGTCTGTCTGTCTGTCTGTCTGTCTGTCTATCTATCTATCTATCTATCTATCTATCTATCTGGAATGAGATGAAGTTTTTGAAGTGGTTTTAAAAGAGCTTTTCCCAATGATCCCTTAGAAGAACCATTTTTGGTTCTCTAAAGCAGTGGTTTTCAAACTGGGGGCCGCGAGATGGTGCCAGGGGGCCCCAGTTTTATGACATTTTATAAAATACATTCATTTATCATGAATTCTGTGTTATTAAACCTAAAAAAATAATAAGCCAACTAACCAACAGCACTACTAGGTATAATTTATATGTTTTGTTTAATTTAAATATTACATTTTAAAACTGTTTTTGTCATAAATTTTCTTTCGGGGGGCCGCAAAAATATGCACTGTACACAAGGGGGGCCGCACGCTGAAAAAGTTTGGGAACCACTGCTCTAAAGAATATTTTAAGTCAAAAACTCCTAAAAGAAGCATTTCTTTTGTGCAACTAAAAGGTTTTGCACATGTTCAAGGTTCTTTATGGGCCCAAAATTGATATTTTATGGCTTTTATTGTAAAGATGCAAAAAACTCAGTTTCATACCAATAAGTTTCACGCTGTATTGAATTCTTCCATTGTATTGAAATGTTGCCATAACAGTATTTCTGTTTTACTACTGTAAGGTTACATATTGTATTACTAATTGTTCCATAAAAAGGTAACCTAAGCTTTTGTACTTAAGCATGTATGTACAAAAATCTATGCTTGTTTGTCAGTGAAGGGGACTGATCTTAAAGGGGACATTTCACAAGACTTTTTTAAGATGTAAAATAAATGAAGAGTTTCGTTCCAAATCCATTTTGACTAATTTAGGTAAAAATGTGTTTTCTATACCAAGAAAGTGACAAGATGAAAGCACTATTTTCTGTTTCAAACTTTTACATAGCATCTTAAGGTTATAAAAACTTAAAAAATTCAATTCCATAATTTGATTTTTAAACATTTATTAAAAAAACAGATTTTTTTCCCACAAAATGCAAGTTTTTTTCAAAATAAATGCTATAAATCTATTGAATCAATATATAAATGTACATTCATCTTTGCCATGTTATATTCATTATATTCATTTACAAGACTTGCTTTGTCATATTAAGAACACTGTCATTGCTGCTGTCATCCTTGGGACGTCGTCGCTGAACTTTTTTGACAGCGATCAGCTGTAAAATGTTTTGGTCCTGCTCGATTTTCATTGACTTTGTGTAAAATAACGGAAAGTTTTTCATAAGATCCCCTGGGGTCAATGTGTTAGCATGACAGAAGCTTGATGCTGTCGGGAGAACAAGCAACAGTCGGCATTTTTCCATCTCCCGAGTGCCTCTCATGTAAATTATTAGATTTTGATGGCTTACGTTTCTTCCCTTCCACAGAAAACCACCACAGGTTTATCACTGCCATCAAAACATTATTTTGTTTTTGTTTGTTTGTTGATCACGAAGTACAAGATGAGGAAAACTAGGATTTCGTGTGTATTGAGCGCGCCGCCATTATTGTTTACAATGTGTGGAATGGTGCACTGTAATTTGTTGAGCAGATTTATTGCGTTCTGCAGAGAAGGAGGACTGCTGTTTGTCACGGTTTGGAAAAAAGGGAGAAAAGATTTCAGAATAACATGGCGGATATTGGATTTTGCATAAAATTAATTAACTTTTTTATACTGATAAATATTGATTTTGGCGGTACTAATAAAAAAAGACATTTAGCGCGTTTTGGAACCAAACTTTTCAAATATTTAGTATCCCCAAAGAACATAAGTAAAGATTTAGCTCAAAATATCATATAAATAATGTATTATAGCATGTTAAAATGTGCCATTTTGGGTGTGTCCTTTAAAATGCAAATTAGCTGATAAAATGCAAACACTGACTGGTGGTTTGTTGAAATTGAAACTAAATTGTTTTTCTCTCTTTCTCTCTGCACTTAATGGCAGTGCCGTGGTTGGATAGTGCAGATTAAGGGATGGTATTATCCCCTTCTGACATCACAAGGGCAGCCAAATTTGCAATGACCTAATTTTTCACACGCTTGCAGAGAATGGTTTACCAAAATTAAGTTACTGGGTTGTTCCTTTTCACATTTTCTAGGTTGATAGAAGCACTGGGGACCCAATTATAGCACTTAAAAATGGAAAAAACTCAGAATTTTATAGTATGTCCCCTTTAAATTCTTCTTTTAAATTCATTTGGCAAGCACTTTAATGTATACATTTTTAATCAGCATGTGTGATCCCTGGGTTCAAACCCATGACCTTTTGCGCTGCTAACGCAAAGCTCCCTGAGCAATACAAGAGCATATTTAGATGTTTGTCACAAAAAATAGGGCACTAACTAGTTTAATATGCCATCATTTGGCTACACACTAATGCAGAGTAGCTAATAGGAGGAAAGAGAAACACGCAATCTGAGAGCTTAGTCATACAGTTTCCTGTCTCACATTCAGCTTTCTGTAATTATTCACGTACAGACGCTAGACTTTAACCTGATTAAATGAGGGTGTATTGTGTAACAGCATGTGTGTGTAAATGTGCTTTGTGACTGCGTAGGAGTTTCTGGCTTTGTCTTACCTGTCTGCTGTTTAACAATAATACGGTCACTGTCACAAACGCACAACCTCGTGTGTCACTTCTTACACAAGCCGAGACAATCACATCTCATGTGGGGCTGTCATTGAGGCTTCTCTATGGATGCTTAATGGTTTGTTTATGTTGGGTGATTAAGCGCTGCTGGGATCATCCTTTGGATGATGCTAGACAAAAGCAGCGGTGCGGTCGGGAGCGACACAATGTTTTCGTCTCTCGGCTGAGTTCACTATTTAAAGTGGTGCATGTCATCGACATCGCCATGGAAACCTCGTCACTGATTGAGCCGAAATTGCGGAGGAAACTCTTGAAAAGTGGTCGAAACAGATGCTCGAGTTGCTCATCTCTGTTGGCGCTATTTAAGAATGAATTAAACCTTGTGACTTTTAACCTTTCTTCTATGAAGCATGGTCAGGTTTCAACAAACTTCAGTCAGGACTTTTTCAACATACTGTATACTAGACAGCATGGCTCAGCGCAATAATGCCATCATTCAAAACTTCCCTCGTCTTATGTGCTTATGAAGACTTGATAGATAGAGATGATTAGTTGTGCAAAATCCCACTCCCTATTCTTTCCACCTGGACACCCCATGCTGCTTCTTGCAAAATGCCACCCTGGGTAGCTGCCCATGTCACCCATGCCTTATGTCACCACTGCATAGAAACGTTTAACCTTTTGGGATTTCAGAATGATTGGCTTTAGAAAGTTCAGATAGGAGGACAGTAAATATCTCCAATATTCCATAAAGATTTAAGACATAGAAAGTCTAGTGTGATAGCGGCATTACCCTAAAGACAAAGTTCACAGGATTCGCTTTGGGTTTTTAGTGGCTGTGTATTAAAGGGTCACTTCACTTTTTTTGAAAATGTGCTCATTTTCAGCTCCCCTGTTAAATATTTGATTTTTCAAAAAGTCTGCGGTACCACTTTAGCATAGCTTAGCATAATCCATTGAATCTGATTAGACCATTAGCATCGGGCTAAAAATAACCAAAGAGTTTCTATATTTTTCCTATTTAAAACTTGACTCTTGTGTAGTTGCATTGTGTACTAAGACAGACGGAAAATTAAAAGTTGCGATTTTCTAGGAAGATATAGCTAGGAACTATACTCTCATTCTGGCATAATAATCAAGGACTTTGCTGCATTAACATGGCGCAATGATATTACGCGGTGCTTGAAAATAGTCCCCTGCTATTGAAAGTTAACAAGGGGGCTATTTTCAGGCGCTGCGTAATATCATTGCCCCTCCTGCAGCCATGTTACAGCAGCAAAGTACATGATGTAACTACAGAAGAGTCAATTTTTAAATATAAAATTGAAAAATATAGAAACTCTTTGGTTATTTTTTAGCGCAATGCTAATGGTCTAATCAGATTCAATAAATTGTGCTAAGCTATGCTAAAAGTGGTAGTGCCAGAACCGAAGATCAGCTGAATGGATTCCAAAACGGTAAAAACCAAATGTTTAACTCTAGAGGAGCTGGAAAATTTCCATATTTTCAAAAAAGTCGAGTGTTCCTTTAATAAAGCCTTCACCAGTATTTGAAGAGACATTTTGTTTGAGGTATGACAGACATATATTGAATGTCAATCAATATTGATTATGCTGTTTTTTATTTATTGTTTATGTAAAGTTTACAGAGAGTATCTAGCAGTTAAAAACAAAATGTTTAGCAACTTATATGCAAATTTATATGTAATTTTTGTGTAATATTAAAGCAACACCAAAGAGTTTTGGCTCTTTGCTCCCCCTACAGGTTAGAAGCGTAATTGTCCATTACCCACTGTCATAAATACTGAGGCATAGCTGGCTCTGATTGGATTGTAGGTCTGCCGTAAAGCAAGTTTTTGTAGTATTCACTCGGACTACAGGACCACTACCTGACGTTTGGAAACTTCTTTAGTGCGGTTTTGGCCAATAGAGGGCTGCAAAGCGAATGTGAAAGTGCTGTTCACCCTGTTTAGAGTGGATGAACGACTGAAACTGTTTAGGAAGCGTTATTTTAAGGTAAAAAAAACTCTTTGGTGTTGCTTTAAACTGTGCCTGTGTGCTATAGTAGTTTTGAGCAGTTGTTATCTGGGAATAACAAACCTGCAAATGTCACGACTGGCCAATCAGAATCAAACATGTAATAAGTATGTTCATCCACACCTTTGTGTAGTTGCATAATGTATAATTCGTAGCTTAACGTTGGACTCTGCATTTGGAGCTGTACTGGAATTGAAATGCATTGTATAAAAATGCAAACATTTCTAAGCAGGGTGGGCAGGAGCTGCTCGAAGCTTAGAAAGTGCAAATGACAGACGGCCCTATATTTAGATATTCATGACATATTGTTACACGCGTATGCTTTCATGACATGCTGTAGCTGCACAGATACAAACCAGTGGTGCAGAAACAAAGGGGCGGGTTGTGATGTCATTAAAAAGAGCTCATAAATATTTTTGTGTGCGGACTGACATCACTGATGTTTCATGCTGATGTTATACAAAGCATTATCTACATTAAAAAGTAAGTTCATTCCTGAAAGAAAATACATTTTTAATTTTTTAATTACTCACCCTTATGTATATATGGCTGACACACAATGACAGTTTTGACGTATGCACAATACACAATGGAGACTGAATTTATGAGCACAAAAAGTATTCCTGTCACTTCATGAAATAAAAATATAAGCACCATAAGACTCTTTAAACAATGTATTAACTGCCTAACTTGCTAAGAAAGCTCTCAGATTTCATCAAAAATAACGTCATTCGTGTTCTGAAGATGAACAAAGCTCTTATGGGTGTGAAAAAACATGAGGATGAGTAATTAATGACAAAATTTTCATTTTTCAACCTTTTAAAGTAAATTTATCTATAATAAACCTTACTTATTCCCTATTCATCTAAATCAATTCTGGAGACCACAGACGTAATCTGTTCTAGTTCTGTTAAATTAAACTTATCCCATGCAAATATAGAGTAGATGTGCTCGCTGACATTGATAGAAATCACAAACATTCATGGAAAACACACATTGGTTTTGTATTGTCCTTGTATTGTGAACCTCCGATAGGAACCAGTGCTGTTCATTGATGTGAAGATGGAGGTCTGCCTTGGAGTCGTGGTTGTGACGGGTAAACGAAATTGCCTGTGGCGCTTCGCTGTCTTTATCTCTCATCATCATACTACGCTCTGACAAACAGCAGAAATTCACCAAGCAGTTTGTGTAGCTCTTAAGACTAAATCTCTTTTCTGTGTGCAAACAAAACATCTATGCTGGGTTTCAATTATCCGCCAAAATGGTGTGATGGTTTTCAAGGAGTTAGAGCTTATATATTTTTCATTCTAATTAGATTGTGTTCACCTTGTCATCTTTTAATGTAAAATTTTAGTTGTCTTTATTTCTCTCAGGCCCTTAGGATCTTTCTGTGGCTTTTAAACATCCATTCGCATCACACAGGCTAGTGTTGTAGTCAAGACCACCTAAACCAAGAATAAGACGAGACCAAGTCCAGTGGCCGGTTGCATAAACATAGCCGTGAAGTTAAGAATGCGTCTTAAGAATCAGTCTGACTAACTAGCAATTAGTTAGGGCTAATCAGTCTTATTATTTGAATTTAAATTAGACAAAGCTACTTTTCTATGTAACATAGTTAAAACAGTTATGTTCAGTCTTGAAGAAAAAAATTCATGATTTACTTTTAAGACTTTTAGAAGTTTATGCAACCGGCCACTGTTTTTTTTGAAAAACAAATAAAATAAAATTAATAAAAAATAAATAAAATAAAATACAAATAAATAATAAAATTAAATAAATAAATAAATAAAAAACATAAAAAAAATAATAATAATAAATAAATAAATGAAATAAAATGAAATAAAATAATATAAAATGAATTTTACTTACATATTAACTTCTTGTTATAGTTTGTAATGTTTGCGTGTTTGTAAGTTTGTAATCATTTGCGATCACGTTCATATTCATAAAAAACAGCTCTACTGCCTTTTATGATATATTTAATTATATCAGATGATAAGTAAACTAATAAAAAATTAAATATAAGTACTTTTTGAAGTTTTATGGAATTTTATAGGCAATAATTTACAGATTTTTTACACATTTTTTTTAAATCCCCCATTAATTTCTGACCCGGCACAACAGTAAAAAAGTCTAATAGGAAATATGTTTTTCATTGGATTTCGTCACAGGAAGGATGATAACAAATAAATCAGATAATGCATATGCAATTTAGATTTCCTTGCAGTGTTGTATCTGATTTTGAAATAAAACCTCTTCGTCTAAGATGAAGACAAGACCAAGTGCAGTTCGAGACCGAAACAAGACCATCAAAAAATGGACACAGGACACAGGAGCTTTGACTCTGCTGTCAGTACTGTTGACATCAGACAGAAATGGTCAGAGACATTTTTAATAATGGACTTCAGCAACCATAATGAAACACACCTGCCTCTAATTCATCATGATGTCCTGAAGCTAAACTCATCCAAGTGCAGAATTGGACACACAGCTGCTATAAACTGTTTTTTAATCAGGGAAGGAAGTTATGAATGATGAAATGTATCATGTGTTGACATAGAAAATCAAGCTGTCTTAAAAGATCAAAGTATACTGAATTTGATTCCTTATGATATGACCTTTTTAGTCACGTGTCTAAATCAAAACGATTGGCTGCCAGTAACAGATATTTACATGTTACATTACAGACCTGTAAAGGGCGATTTATAGTCGTGCGTAGGTCCTACGGCGTAGCTGCTGGTCTTCTCAAATCATACACAACTAGTTGCTGTTTCTTCTTCGTTTGTGGGTTAACTTGACAAGCTTCTTCTTCTCTGAAGGTCGCGGTGCTACTGTGGTTACACGCGTGGATACTGCCTACCACCGGTTTGCGCATGTGTTTGCACGTCGACGCGGACAACGACGCAAAAGTATAAATGAAAACCGACGCGGAACCTACGCCATTGCGGCTACGCCGTAGGACCTACGCACGACTATAAATCGCCCTTATGTCCAAACTGACATAATTTCAGATGTCAAACTGGGATATCTCACACGAGGTCAGGTCTCCAGAGTGCATGTGTGGAAATGTTGATTTTATGAGTTATAACGACTGCAAGTTTAAATGATGACTCCATGGGCATTTTTGTCTCCCAACGACATTTAAGACGCATTCAAAAGTGTTTTCACCTCAAATTGTTCTGTTCTATAAATGTTACACTCTCGACAATCAGGAGAGTTGAAATGTCAGAGTTGTTTCTCAAAGCTGAATAATTTATGATGACACGTTGAAAAGACCTATTCATAAAGGCCGGTCTGATGCATACTGTACGTCAGTCACAAAAGGAAGAATAATGTATCGCGATGCAAATCTCTTATTTGTCAATGTGTTCAAAAATACAGCTTGATCCAGACAGGGGTCATCCAGAGTGCAACACTGATGCATTACTGCCATATGATACACAAGCTTGAATGATTTTGGTATTGATAAACTAAACTCAAGTCATTTTTGGGGGGATTTACTGTTATCTACATAAAGTATAACCTTGGTATCTTTAATATTCATTAAGTAAGGTGAAAGATTGAAATTAAAGAAAGTATTGGTTGAAATCAAAACAATAATTTATTAATTGAAACACATTTACTTTCTAAGGCCGCGTACACAACAAAAGATTTTTTTACATCTTATAAGATTTTCAAAATGTGATAGACCACACATGAGGATAAAAAATCCTAGATTTAACAATTTTGCTCCTATAGTGTGTGTCTCGACTGTGAACGTGACTGCTTCCGTCTTCCATCATGTCGCTTTCTGAATGGATATTGTTTCATTTCACGTGATAATCTCAGGAGCTTGTGCGAGTTTGTCCTCGGGGTTCACCACACACATCAGGATTTCTAATCATTAATATTCCACATGTGACTCCCGTTGTGCCCACTGCTGTTTAGCAATTGAATATTTATGATTTGCACTTCGGGCAGCTTCTTCTGATCAGGTCCGGACACTCTTAACACACCTCAAGCCAAGGGAAAATCTGATAAGATAATCTATTTCAATATAATCGGGGACATACACTGCAAAAAATTATTTTCAAGAAAAAAATCTTTGTATTTTTGTCTCGTTCTCAGTAAAAATATCTAAAAATTCTTAAATTAAGATGTATTTTCTTGATGAGCAAAATGACCCATGAAAATAAGTCTACAGTTAACTTAACTCAAACCATTTAAGTAAACCGGTTGCATTAGACCATTTAAGCTTTAAAACACATACATTTATGTACTGTGAACTTGAGTCATGTGCAATTATGCACTTATATTTAAGTAGTGTGAACTTAAATATAAGTGCATAACTGCAAATGACTCAATTTGTTTAAGTTCACAGTACTCAAATGTATGGGTTTTAAAACGAATGCCGGTTTACCGGTTTACTTAAATGTTTTGAGTTGACTTGACTTTTAGGTTTTACAGTGTAGTTTTTAGACCAAAAATATCAAATTTAAGTAATCTTGTGCAAAAACAACCAAAAAAATCTGCCAATGGAGTAAGTAAATTTTTCTTGAATTTTTCTTGAATTTAGTGTGTAATCTTGAATTTTCAAGATTTTTTTGCTTACCCCATTGGCAGATTTTTTTTTTTTTATGCACAAAATCACTTAAATTTTTGGTCTAAAAACTAGAGTTATTTTCTTGGGTCGTTTTGCTCATCAAGAAAAAGCATCTTAATTTAAGAGTTTTTAGATATTTTTACTGAAAATAAGACAAAAATACTAAGAAAATGTTTTCTTGAAAATCTTTTTTTGCAGTGTACCTAGGATTGTCGGAAGGGGGGAAATCGGCCCAAAATCAGCCTGATTATCTTTGGTGTGTACCCAGCATAAGTTGACTAAAATCCCATTCACACAGACCTTTGGTCCCAGAAAATACCCGTAAAATTGCCAGACAAACGTCTGTGTGAACACAAACTCGCCCCGTAAATCTTCTGGGATCGTTGCCGGAAAGAGGACCTAATCAGATACACGGAAAGCCCTCTGTGTGAACAAGAAGCCGAAACAATGCCGTAATGGGCGTGTCCTACTGAGGATGCGCGCGTCATCACAACAAAAGTTATGGTTCAGCTCCTTAAAATGAGAGATAACATGCATATAAACATTCACCACAAGAAATGTTGCAAACTAGATTCAAGCAGTTATCAGGAAATGATAAATGAGACGCATAAACAATGACGCACGTGCCGTAGTGAGGACGCGCGTGTCATGGCAACATGAAGTTGGTTCAACTCTTTAAAATGAGGGATTTACAACATTCACGACGAGCAATGTCAGCAAACTGGACTGAATGCTGTGATGTCATCCCAACAAGATATATCGTTCAGCTCCTCAAAATGCGGGTTTTAAATGCATATAAACAATCACAATGAGAAATGTCTGAAAACTGGATTAAAGCAGAGATCAGGGAGCTCGTCAAATATCCAATCAGAAGCTGAGATCATTCACCAGCATAGAACTGTGCGTTCACGCGCTCCTTTATAATCTTATCATAAACAAAAATGCACACGAGTGGTTTCTGGAGAGAGAAATAATAAATAATGTAAACTTCAGACGCTGCGTAGAAGAGAGGGCGGGACTTTCAACAGATCACGTGTCTTTCCAGGACCATCAGATGCAGATAATCATGGCAGTGTGAATGAACAAAAAAATCTAACGATCCCGGAAAAATCCAGGATGCCTTTTCGGTGTATTTTCTGGAATGTCTGTGTGAAAAGGGCTTAGATGGCACAAACATGACATAGGCTACAATGTAGGCCAAGTAAGATATATAATATACAATATAGCAAATCAAAACTGACAGCAATGAAAAAAATAATAAAGGCCAAAGAAAATAAGTTTTGTGAAAATAGTTTTGTACCGATGATCACAAATTGCATATATTGCTGTTGAGCTTTATGTTACTTCACTTGCCCATTAAATGTAACATGACTTATTTACTGCAGCTACAGTGTTTTTTAAAATGTCTGCCGAAAGCCCTGGCATATCTTTCTTTCCAAACCATAAAAATCAATGAAGAAAACCGAACAAGTAGTTGACTAGGGATTGGTTTCCAAAGTGTTAAAACTCTCTTCTATTCAGGGTTATATTTCTGTCTGTTATCGGTGGTGGTAGAATCATAATGTAGATCAGGGGTCTCCAACCTTTTCGTGAGCAAGGGCTACCATAATGTATAAAGCAATCTGGAGGGCTACTTTTTGATATAGTCTAGTAAAAAACTTTTTTGTTTTAAATGTTGATTTTTATTTTATTTTACTTGTTGATATGTTTTAAAATTGTTTAAAATGTTAACATACATAAACCAAGCCAAGCTAATATAAAAATATGTAATAAATAAATATTACAACTGAGACTATTAATAGAATGTGCTTTGGCGGGCACCTACCAGACTCTGTGCAGGCTACCCGCAGGCAACACGTTGAAGACCCCTGCTAGATGAAGTGTATCCATAAGTGTACTAAATAATTAATATTTGCACGCATGGAAATATTTTTTTATTGCCCACATGTGTGCAATATAGTTTTCACTGCGGGTGGGCAACTGGTTCACACCTGCTTCCTAAAAAACCCTATTAGGAGTCAGGCAGGAAACGTGAATATGTTTTAGGGCTTTTGCATGCAAGGCGAAATCAGAGCAAGCCAACACACTGACCTTCTGAATAGAAAACCATTACACAATTTCTAAATTTTTTATTTTTTCCATTTTGCCTGCCGGCAGTGCTTTAACAAAATATCTGCTGCTGAGCAAGATATGAAGGTCGCCTGATTTAGCTTGCAAGAATACTGATATTTTCTGTTAATATTTTTAATGAGTTTTTTAACCTGACCAAAAAGTCAAGTTTGCTTGAGATTCAGCATTTATGGTCATTATTATTGGCCTCATTTACATGCATGATTGAAGTGACACATGTCACGGATCCGATATGACCCCCGAATGTTTAATCAGGAAAAAAGCGTATAGATTCCAATATTCTCCAATTGGTTTCAGATATGATATCGGAATAAGATGCAAACTCTTGCATCCACAATGTAAGAATTCTGATATTCGGTTATCAAGACGTGTCATTCGTCATTGAAAATGCGACGCTGGCAAATGACGTCAACTCAGGTGGACATCACCTGTGATAACACAACTTTTCTTAGCAGTAGGACGACGGCTTTACTTAGTGGAATTTTATGTCTTGTTATAATCTATAACCTTGTATAATCATTTTGCATAGCGCAAAATTTTACTTCCTCTGTGGTTTAACCCTTGTGCCTTGTTCCAATTCACTTCCCCTTCCTGTTGTTAGCGGCCAAAAAAGGCCACTAAATTAAACGGCTGTAAAAATGTATCAGATTAATATTTTTTTCACATTTTTTTGCATAAATCTGTTAATCAACCTCAGTACTGATCAAAACTACCAAATGTTTCCAAAAATTTCATGATTTTATCTCTTTAATTGCCAAGCTCATAAGTGATGCCACTGATTTGAGAAAAAAAACACAAAATCACTGATTTTCAATATAAAAAGTGATTGCGAATTGTTTTTTCCGACCTTTTTCACAGTCTTGGGCATGCCAAAGATTGGTAAAAACATTGGCTTTGATGCATTTTTAGTTTTTGTGCAGCATTGGATTTAATTTTTTTCTCCCTCATTTATTGTTTGTGGCCATTTTTTCCCCATTGACTTCCATTATAACAACATTTTTGGATTGCAGAGCCATGACACCTTATTGCCATGCATTTTTGATCCAGTCCACATTCACTTTTTATATTGAAAATCGGTCATGTTGTGTGTTTTTTTTCCCCAAATCAGTGACACCACTTATAAACTTGGCAGTGAAAGAGTTAAAATCATGGAATTTTTGCAAACATTTGGTAATTTTGATCAGTACTGAGGTTGATTAACAGATTTATGCAAAAAATCGGAAAAAAATTAATCCAATAAATTTTTACAGCAGTTTAATTTAGTGGCCATTTTTGGCCGCTAACAACACGTAAGGCTAATAAATTTGCCGACGGTATATTGTTACGTTTTTGAAAAATTTCAAAGCATTTTCTTAAAATATGTGTAAATATAAGATTTGTCACCAAAAATCATTCCATTTGCTGAAACACAGAGAAAGTTGTGGCCAAATTAAGACAAAAAATAACAAAAATGGCCAAAAATAGCCCCAACAACACATAAGGGTTAAGCTTTTCCATGTCAGTATATCTACCTTGAATTGTTTTGCCAAGTGTTTGGTGTAATAATGACTCATATCGGATATGAGTCAGATACAGGCAACAAATCGGAATTGGGCATCACGATTTGCAGTGTAAATCCAGCCAAAGTTTAATTACCCCCCCCCCCCCCCACACACACACACACTTTCAAGCTCTTATTTTTTCCTCTTGACTATGTCAGACCTTAGCATCATGTGTTAACAATGCACTAAAGCGGCTTTTTTAATGAGCTAATACAAGTGTTTTTCTCTTATTACTGTTTTGCCGTTGAGATACTGAATAAAATGTAACAGTTCATTATCTATCGTACTTTGTTTATTGTGTTTGAGTCTTTTTAAAAACTACATTGCTCATTGCCGGTTCATGTCAGCTAATGCATTTACTAATTTCTTTGTTGTTGTTATAATAAAAGACTAAAAACAACAGACTACTTAAAAGCTTACCTTATCATTTTTAACATTGTTAATAATAATTATTCATAATGCACCAAAATATTTTCTAGCATGTTACATTTTACAATCACAAATGTACATTTGTGGATAAAATTGAGTTGTGTTTGTCTATTAAAGAATCCACACTCCAGTCATATTGGTCATTTTTGTTTTCTGTTTCTCTGTCATCCGAGTTCATTTTCTGCTGCGCCTCCCATCGTAATGTTGTTTAAGCTTTAATAGACTCGGTCTCAGAGGACCAGCATGTGAAATATGTCCTTTCACACCGCCGCCTGACGGGACCGTTGTACTCCAACACACAGTCTGTGTGTTTTTAATTATTTATGCCCCAGATTTATTGATATTACAAAAGACGCTGCCGGCGGAGTCATGCAATAACATGTCAGACTTGATGATAACACTTCATCGTAAATTTTGTCAGTTTGGAAAACATATGAGCAGTTATGATTTTTAAGTGTCAATGATGAGCAATAATTAATGCTTGATCCTTATTTTTTGATCCATGATGAATCTAAAGCTATTGGAATCGTTGAATGGATCAAAGATTGATATAATAAAGGGAAGTCATTATGTAGTCTGAAATACATTAAGGACGTTCTTCAGCCATTAGGACATAATGTTCAGTGACAAAAGCAGAATCTCCCACATACTTCCTTTATTCTGTTAGGTTATTTAATTCATTTTTTGCCCATTAGGATTTTTTTATTGAAGAGACTGTTCACTCCCATTATTCATTTTTTATTCATTTGATGTAGTTCATGGTTGAATTCAAAGAAGCATTTACAACAGAAAGTACGAAACTCTTTCAACTTGCTGTCATTAAAATTATGTTATGTTCTTAACTGAATGAGGCGGTTAACTTAACTTACACTTTAAAAAATTAATGGTTTGTTTCAGCCCAAGTGTGAGTAAATATGGGCAAACCCAACCACTGGGTTTAAATTAACTTATGTGCTAGGTTGTTTCAACTGGGTGTGCCTCATAAGCCTTAAAAAGTGATGCCTCTGGCTCTTTGATCGCCCCCTGGTGGCTGGCTGCAGTACAAGTCATAAACCCCGCCCTCTCCATTCAAACGAATGGGACTCTGCTCTAAATAAATAAAAATTTACACTTCCAATAAAAGTTTCCGATAGATGGTTTTGGTCCTTTCAAGTAGTTTTTATCACGCTGGTATATGTTCAAGTCTTCATTATTGTGGTAAGTTTCATTTTAGCATGTAATTTGATGCAATAGAAACGGGGCGTGACGTTATGATTGGCGTGGTTTGAATTGGTCGCGCGGGGGTTTGGGCGGAAGTTTGATACCGCGGCTCCACCTCTGGCTCCACGGACGATTCCTTCTGCGCATGCCTTGGCTCCAAACTGACGTTTTTACGTAACATGGCGACGACCGTTGTCGGACATTTTTGGCTTCAATTCATTACAATGGTGGGAGGCGACGTCGCGTCGTCCATCTTTTTTACAGTCTATGGTTTCAACTCATGTTTGGGTAAATGTTTGGGATCTTTTATGCGAACAACATACAGTGCATTACAAGGTATACATTTTTTGCCAACGTGTAGTGTTCAAACCCATGACCTTCTGCGCTGCTAATGCAATGCTCACTGAGCGGTACAACAGGAGCACAATTTAAACCAAGTGTTGGGTTTTCTTCTTGTTTTACCCGCAGTCTAAAAATATTGGGGTTGTTTAACCCATTATTGGGTAAATATTGGACAGAAATAACTGTTGGGTTATACAGTAAATAAACCTGAGTTGATGTTAACAAACAACCCAGCATTTTAGTTAAAACAACCCTGCTTTTGTTTATTATTTTATTATAACCCAACAGTTGTTTCTTTCCAATATTTACCCAACCGTTGGTTAAAAGAATACAAATGTTTTTAGATTGTAAACTGATGTGTTACTGGTTTAGCCCAGTGCTTCCTGACTGCTTCCTGACTGCTTAGCCCCTAAGCTCTGGATTGATTTGCCAACTGATGTCCGAGAATCAGACACAGTCGATCACTTTAAATCTAAACTTAAGACTTTTCTCTTTAA